>NC_056726.1:1865470068-1865496360 GCF_019279795.1 Protopterus annectens | reverse complement strand
GTTTAAGACTACAACAACACTTGGGACTACAACAACACTTGGGAAGGAGGGCAGGAAAAACAAACAGTGCAGACAACAAAGGACAGAAACAATAAAGCAAATATATAAATACAGCACGATGCAAATTGTGTTGCAAAAAGTGTACTTATCAGTTAAGAATATCAGATGGTAATAGAATCCAACTCAGCTAGAAGAATTTAGCTATATCAGCTCTTCACAAATTCAGAGAAGTGAGGTCTGTACTGGAAGTGCAACACAGAAAATGTTTACAGGTTCAACTTGCTCATGCCCTTCAGTCTTTGTTTAACAAAGTGCCAATTCTCCTCTTTATGAAGGAATCCTGTATCATAGTTTTACCCAAACCAGGGAAAGACCATATATCTGTATCTAACTATAAGCCCATATCATTAATTAATGTCTAAACCAAGATCTGTGCTAGGATTCTGGCAGAAAGTTAAGCCCATTATTCCAAGTTTGGTCTCCCATGTACAATCAGGGTTTGTTCCAGGGTGATCAAATACCAACCACCTCTGTATGACACTTCTATACCTGGAAGCATTCAAGAGATATGCACAACCTACAAAGGCCATCTTAATTTTTATGTTATATTTATTTATTTAACATTTGTTAACTGGGAAAGTCCAACTTGGAAGAAAGCCAGTTTTCAGTAGAGGCCTGGGGAGAAATGCTCCAATGCTTAACTGATTTGGAGAAAGCTTTTGACAACAGATGTTGGGATTTTCAATGCTTGGTTTTGGATAAAAGAGGTTTTCCTGAAACTTTCTTTGAGAGGAATTAAGGCCTTGTATAATGTGCCATTTGCAATGGTTCGAACACAGGGCCTAATCTCTTCCCTTTTTTACTTAGAGGAAGGCACTAGGAAGGCTGCCCCCTTTCCCCATATTTATTCATGTTAGCTATTGATCCACTGAGAAATGTGATCTACGCCCAAAAAACTTGGAAGGTTGGCAGGGGTAGAAATAAATATCTTAGTATTTGCTGATGATGGTTTAATTCTGAGAGACTCTTACATAATAACAGATGTTTTGAACAGGTTCTGGGAATGTGTGGGTCTGAAATTAAACTTAGGTAAAACAATTCTTTTCCCTGCTGATGTGGTGGTGGACTCTTTAAGCAGAAAGTGGCTAGAACAGGCCTTTTCAATGGTACACAAACCTCCCAAGTTCCTTGGAATCACTCTCTGCAGAGACCCGATATGAATGGTAGAGAGTAATCTCAGACCACTTTGGGAACAGTTATTCATATAAGTGTACATTTGTAAGAAACTGCAACTCTCATGATGGGGCACAGTTTCAGCCTTCCAGATGCTGTTTTACCCTAAACTATTGTATGTGCTCCACCATGTACCTACACTACCTTCCAATAGATGGTTGGTAAATCCAAAGATTGATGGTTCAATTTGTATGGAACAGGGAGAACTGCCACTTGACCAGGGATGCATTGTACACTTCCAGGAAACTATTGTGGGGGGGGGGGATTAGTAGATGTGGCATCTATAGCTTTATTTACTGCAGGCTACCCATATGTAACTTTATCAGCTGACACACCCCAAATATGATCAACAATAGAAACAAGACTCCTAGGTAGCACTACACATCAAACACTTCTATGGTATACTGTTACTGTCCCACACAGCATCAAGAGCTGGTGGACTGTGCAGCTGAGTTGTATTGCCCTGCAGAAATTGCATTGCATCCATTCATATCTTAATGTGTGGCTAGAGAAACTTTCAGTATGGAATAATTCCTATTTCAAAATTAATGAAGATAGGCTATGGTGGTCAACCTAGATTAATGTGGGTTAGATAAGTTAGAGCACATACTAGGTAGATACAAATGTTGACTGGTGTGTAAAAACGTTTTACCAGGTGGGAAAAAATTTGATCTTCCCAAGATGGATTTCTGGAAATATGCTCAGCTTTGGCATGCCTTCTCTTGATCTCCTTATTGGAAGGGCCTTAAAATGGGTTGGATTAACCTTGAAGAAGCTGTAGAGGGGGTAAAATGGAATTCCATTCTAAACTTGGCAAAGGTATAGCCCATCTGTATGAGTTATTTAGGCAGAAGTTTAGAAGAAGGTTGGAGAAACTTATCTTGGAACAAATAAGTGAATTCTCAGACAGGGTCCAAAATACAATCCCTGCATCACAACTTTTAATTCTAAACAGACCACCCAATTTCCATAACTTTTAATTCATCAGCTTATATTCTTATACAGAGGTGATTGGATCCCTTGGAAACTGCAAAGCAAGAGACTAGTGGTGACTAGCACCTCTCTGGTATGTACACAAGTTAAAGTGAACAAATACTACTTTTTCTGGAGTTGCAACTTTGCTTTAAAGGTTTGGACTGCGTATCCCAATGGGATAGTGCAGTCATGGATTGTAATCTACCCCTAGACCCAGAAATTTTGATTTTAGCCTTATATCCCCAAATAAGGCACTTAAGCCTATCCTAGACCCTTTGTTTCTTGCTAGTATCCATTATGAAAAGATCACGTCTAGCTTCCAACTGGAAAGTACCCCACTTAAATAAAGTTGAAGGATGGGTCAGGGTTATAAGGAAATATCAAGTAAGGTAGTACAGTGCTGAGCAGATAGTGTTGTAAGAGGTTCCTCAGTTCAGTTTTGTCTGTGGTGCCTTCTGTGTGCAGTATACATGTCATCCCTGTGTTCATATGGGATTGCTCTGGTTTGCTTCCATATTCCAAAGACATGCCGTAGAGGGACTGGATAATCTAAACTAGTCATAGATGTGAGTGTGTATGCAGGTGAGTGGTATGAAAGCACAACACTGGCAGGGCTTGCCACCCAGCAGTGTGAACACTGGCTGTAGATGACTGTCACTGTTGAAGTGACCCCCCCCCCCCGACCCCATATGCAAAAAATGAAGTCTGCAATATGCTGAGGTCTGGTTCTTATTAGTAACAGGTAATATGTTTGATGATTGGCAGTTTATATGGTCCACCAGTTTGTTTTGTTTCAAACAACGTGATCAATGTGCTTTGTCTTTCAGATGCGATGAATGCTTTATAACTGTGTGTTCTGTTATGGTTTTGTAAAAAAAAAAAAAAAAAAAAAAAAAACTGACCGGGCAACACCACTGCTGCTGCTGCAACAGCTACATCTGGCAGAGCTGTAGTGTCCCCATGTTCTAGCACCATTCATGTAGCATGGCATAGACCATCACCATCTTGCTGCAGTTCTCCAGAGCATACTGTATTGCATCACTAGATGCATAACATCAATGGAAGTGGTTCTTTAAAACTCAGAACACACAAGAAATAACACTAGGCCTACTCAGGCAATTGCTATTACCAAACGTTCCATTATTATCGAACCAAAGTGCCAGGTTTAATTTCCGTACAAACAATTTTAAATCGATAATAGTTCCTGTCAAGTCCACTCTCCTTGCAGGCACAAATGAATGACCTTTAGCCAAAATGTTTGCATGTGAAGTGGTGACCTGTTTAAAAGAGTATATATAATGAATAAAGAGGACCAGTGGAGTGAATGCTCAACGGAACAACAAGCTCAAAGATAAATAGTTAAAAACAAACACCGCTGAGCAAAACAATGGAGGATTGCAGTCTCATTTAAATCACAAGTAGCTCCTAAATCCAATAGCCAATGATGTAAATAATCCAAGTGCAGGCGAGGTATGTAAAAAGCAGGTTTATTAATAAAAAGAGGTGAGCGCATGAGCTTCTTCAGACCTATACAACTAAACTGTCTGTAAACATCAGTTTAAAAAGCCAAAATGGCGCCAAAATCCTGTCCATTATTTAAAGGTACATGGCTCATTAAAAATATCATGTAAAAGTCATATATAAAATTCCTATACACCATCATAAAACAGTACGGCATTTCAAAACAAAGCCATTCATATTCATATCCATTATTGGAATAAATAAATCAAAAGTATGTGTGACAGATGGGGAATTTTAGTAACATAACTATCAAAACATTGACAGAGCATCTATGCATATAAAGGTTCAAAAGACCCTACTGGCCACAAAGTAAAAACTCTTCATAGCCTCTTAACATCTTTTGGACAATAACCTTCTTGATTTCAGCAGAGGCAGGGGAACCCTGCCATTGAGACCTGGGGTGATATCTGCCCTAAACTTAATAATCCAATGGATTTCCCTGGTCTCTGTATAATTGTTAATGTCCCTCTCCTGTATGTCCTTGAGATCTGTTCCAAGATCCTGAACTTAAAACGATGCTCTTGACCTTTGTCATTAGTGTGTTTGGATAGTGCATTATGTGTAGTACCTCTCCTTGTGTGGTATACATGCTCACGAATCCTATCCCTCAGTGTCCTATTGGTCTTGCCTACATAGTAGGCTGGACAGACTGTGCAGCAGGCTAGGTAAACTACATCTCTGGACATACAATTGCCCCCTGATGTAGTAAATACCGGACCATATGGATATCGGAAGACAGGGTCGGTTTCTATATATGGACAAAAATTGCATTTGTCGCATGTGGTCATGTAGGGACCCAACAAAGCAGGTGGATCATTATGGACCCTTGGGTAGCAGAGCAAACTCTTTAAGTTCTTTTTATTCCGGTAAACAAATCTAGGTGGAGTACCTGTAAGGCTCTTAATAGTTGGGTCAACTGATAAAGCGCTCACCTCTTTTTATTAATAAACCTGCTTTTTACATACCTCGCCTGCACTTGGATTATTTACATCATTGGCTATTGGATTTAGGAGCTACTTGTGATTTAAATGAGACTGCAATCCTCCATTGTTTTGCTCAGCGGTGTTTGTTTTTAACTATTTATCTTTGAGCTTGTTGTTCCGTTGAGCATTCACTCCACTGGTCCTCTTTATTCATTATAGATTCTTAGAGCTTATCTGAACCAGTGGAGGCATGATTGGAGGAGATTCGACCTCTATTGAGCTGCCGTATACTCCATCTAGCACCAAGGAAGTACCGATGACATCATGTCCGTCTTTGGACCGTTTGCAGACTGCTTGCGCACTGGAATGAATCCATTGGCGTCATTAGAGGATGTTGGCTCAGCCCCACTAGTACCTTGGATTATGATCGTGAAGGGCTAAATCGAGCAGTGGAATGGTTGGAGCAGGATTTGTTCAAACTAAAGCATGCAAACCCAGAGACAGCATTTCGAGGTTTGCTTACAGCTGGTGCCCAGAGGACTAAGGGTATTGAAGATGCCGACAACTGGCACCCTCTACCCGCTATTGTATGATTGGCAACAGCTTAATATTGAGGTAAGCCTCAAATATTTGAAACTTATGAATGCTTTTTTTCTCCCGTTAGAGGAGAAACTTAAAGATGTCAGGAAGGCGAAGAATGAGATACTCAATGTGTTTCCGGTCTCTGTAGACCATACCTTATCTGTTTTGTTGGACAATGTTACGGTTTATGAGCCGCCTTCTGAATCAGAAAGGGCCAAGTTGCAGCGGACTCAGATTTCCGTCTGGGCAACATCTTCACTTGGCCCAGGCACAATGATTACAACAATACCAACAATACAAACAGTGCATTCCGTCAGGCCCGAACTTGTACCTCTTCCTCCATCACCACAGGGAATACCAGTGACTCAGGGAACACGGACTGCTCCCAATAGAGATGCAATCGATGTAGGGGTTGAACTTCCTGGCTTATGCCTGGACAACGATCACACTGGCTCCAACAGCAACATTGGCCCAGCCATCCCCACAGACCAAGCTGGTCGTGCAGGTACCGACGCTGTACCCATCGGAACGGACTCTGTGCTGGAGCCGACAGCTACCACCGACTTGGATGCCAATGCTGATTCAGTAAGAAGGGCTGAATCTTTAGTCAGCAGGGCTGAACCAACTGTCCCGCCTCTTGAACCAGTCGTTAGGAGGAAAGTTTCCTCCTATGCATCGTGTAGAGATCCTGATGGACGGGATCCCATTTCCTTGGATTCCACTTTTCACCATTCTCCCTCCAGAGGGATGGCAGACACCCTTTTCCCATCAGGGTGCCTACGAATGAGGAGAAGTCGCTCCAGAATGCCAAGGGAGGTACAAGAGGAAATCCGGATCGTCCATCCAACCGGACAATCAAGAAAATGTGGGAGGGAAGCATTAGGACTGTGTTCAATTTGTCCAGTCATGTTTTGACTGAACATGAGTCACAAGTCCTCTCTAAGGGTCTCACTTTTATTCCAACCTCAGATAGTAGATAAGAGACTTTAAGAGACTTTAAGCTTTTGTCAGAATTTGTCCCTGAAGGTTTCTTCAACAGCACAGAGATGAAGGCTAATACCACTGTGTTTAGGACACCTAGTACATTCCTCCCTCCGATACACCCTCTGGTTGCGCATATAGCAAACTGGTAGAAGATGAGATATATAGGTTGAATGGGTCAGAATATGGCAACAGGAGAAGGAAATATAACCTCAGCCTTATACAACGAGGGCCTTGGACTCCTACGTAACAACAGGAGATTATTATCCGACCAGACAAAGGAGGTGGGATTGTAGTTTTGACATGGACAGGTATAATAATGACATGCTACTAATGTTGGCTGATGACAAGTTTTATGTTCCTATTACCAAGGATAGGGTGGATAGCATTATTGAGAGCATACGCTCCACATTATTTGGTCTTTTTGATAATGGTGTTATTGATACTTCTATATGAATTTTTCAATGTGGTTCATCCCCTATTACCTACCATTCAGGGTCTCCCAAAGATCCATAAGGATTCACTACATCCCTCTTAGACCCATAGTTGCAGGGAGAGGGTGGTCAACTGAACCCTGTCACTTTTGTTGAGGCACAACTCAGACCATTGGTTGATGCCAATAGGTTCATTCTTAAGGATACCAGACAGTTTTGTTGGATTTCTACCAATATATCAACACTTGTTCTGGAATTGAAGACCTCATATGGGTCACCATGGACGTTCAGTCCTTTATACCCAATGAGGAAGGTAGAGCAATGGTAGGTGCATATCTGAGGAGAACCGACCTCCCTCTGAAGTATGATGTTGATTTGATTCTTATGTTGTTGGCTATTATTTTAGAATCCAATCTTTTTGTTCATGACAAGATTTTTCTAGAAGGATGGCGCGCTATGGGCACTTCCTGTGCCAATAGCCAACTTGGTGATGGCAGAGTGGGAACATAGCTTCTTGTTTCAGAATAGTTTGTTTCAGGAGTCAGTACCATTCTATAGGCGTTTTGTGGATGATCTCTTCCTTGTGGAGTGGCTCTACAATACAATTAGAGTCCTTTTTACACAGATCAACATGTCTGTCACCTTTCTGAAGTTTACTATGGATTGGTCAAGACCACTATTCCTTTTAGATGTCTTTGTTGATAAATTACCCTGTGGGATAGTCAACACGGTGTTTATCAAGACCTGCTATAGGAATACACTGCTGCATCGTTCGAGCATGCATCCTGGCTATGTATACAAGAACATAGTGAAGGGACAATCAATGCGGATGTCTAGATATACACCCCTAGCCAGTCATCTGGCAAGTGAAGGAGACCTTAGCAGCAATTGAGGGAACGTGGCTATGACCTTAGATATCTCCAGAGGGATGGCGGGCATTGCAGATCTGAGGATAGACAGAGCGAAATATTTCTCAGATGGTGCTGTTGAAATATACGGGAGAGGCCAGTGATGGCTTGGATAGCCAAGAGGGCGGTTCAAATATGGACAATGGAATTGCATTTCCATTTTTACACCAGGGATGTAGGTACACTTAAAGATATTTTCTAAGCATTGGCACGCTTTTATCAGTTGACCCAACTATTAAGAGCCTTACAGGTACTCGACCTAGATTGCTTACGGAATAAAAAGAACTTAAAGAGTTTGCTCTGCTACCCAAGGGTCCATAATGATCCACCTGCTTTGTTGGGTCCCTACATGACCACATGCGACAAATGCAATTTTGTCCATATATAGAAACTGACCCTGTCTTCCGATATCCATATGGTTCGGTATTTACTACATCAGGACGAGGGGCAATTGTATGTCCAGAGATGTTACCTAGCCTGCTGCACAGTCTGTCCAGCCTACTATGTAGGCAAGACCAATAGGACACTGAGGGATAGGATTCGTGAGCATGTATACCACACAAGGAGAGGTACTACACATAATGCACTATCCAAACACACTAATGACAAAGGTCAAGAGCATCGCTTTAAGTTCAGGATCTTGGAACAGATCTCAAGGACATACAGGAGAGGGACATTAACAATTATACAGAGACCAGGGAAATCCATTGGAGTATTAAGTTTAGCGCAGATATCACCCCACGTCCCAATGGAAGGGTTCCCCTGACCTCTGCTGAAATCAAGAAGGTTATTGTCCAAAAGATGTTAAGAGGCTATGAAGAGTTTTTACTTTGTGGCCAGTAGGGTCTTTTGAACCTTTATATGCATAGATGCTCTGTCAATGTTTTGATAGTTATGTTACTAAAATTCCCCATCTGTCACACATACTTTTGATTTATTTATTCCAATAATGGATATGAATATGAATGGCTTTGTTTTGAAATGCCGCATGTTTTATGATGGTGTATAGGAATTTTATATATGACTTTTTTACATGATATTTTTAATGAGCCATGTACCTTTAAATAATGGACAGGATTTTGGCGCCATTTTGGCTTTTTAAACTGATGTTTACAGACAGTTTAGTTGTATAGGTCTGAAGAAGCTCATGCGAAAGCGCTCACCTCTTTTTATTAATAAACCTGCTTTTTACATACCTCGCCTGCACTTGGATTATTTACATCATTGGCTATTGGATTTAGGAGCTACTTGTGATTTAAATGAGACTGCAATCCTCCATTGTTTTGCTCAGCGGTGTTTGTTTTTAACTGTTTAAAAGAGTAGTTGAATATTTTAGTTGTTAATGGAACATTTGGCAATAGCAATTGATTGTGCAGGCCTAGTGTGTTCAATCACCCTTTACAACAGAGAGTGCATGTTTTTGAAAAATTTTGTGAACTTGATATTCAGTATCTCTTAAGTGCACCATGTGAGGTTAAGTTTAGTCATTTAAATAATAGTTAGAGAAAGTTGTTGCATGAGATTATCCAGGATTCTGGTATATGTGTTATGAAGCCTGAGAAAGGGGACGACCTGTTATTATGGACCAGGTGGATTATCTCAACTCTATGAATACACTTGCTTGTTGAGACTTATGAGGAAGTATCTAGAAATGAAATTTACATGGCTTTTTCCAGGATTGATCATTTATTACATGACATGTTATTTCAGGGACAAATCAGTAAAAGTGATTTTGACTTTATGCATAACATTAGTCCTGTTACAGCTAGTATATTTGGGACCCCGGCATGGCACATCCTCCTTTTCACCCTATTGTGAATGCCTCACATTCCAAGACCTACTTTATAGCCAAGTTTTTGCATAGTATTTTGAAAGGAGGTATTAGTAATATTGAACAGGTCTGTAAAGATTTGTGGCATTTTTTGAGGCTTTTGAATGGAATTAAATTTTCTCCAGACATAATTTTTGAAACTACTGATGTACAAAGTTTGTTTACAGTTATTCCAAATGAATTGGGCCTAATATGGTTTGAGAACCAACTATTTAAATGTACAGACCTATGAACTAGCAAAGCAGATGCTATGATTATATTGATGGAAACAGTACTAAAAATAATTTTATACATTTTGAAGATCGGTTTTAAAGGCAAACCCACTGGTGTGGCCATGGGCACTGCATGCACCCCCTTGTTTGACAATTATGTTATGACTTAGTGGGAAGAGCAATATTTACTCATCAGTAACTACAAGAAGAGCTGGATTCTCTATACCAGATTTTTGTATGATATTTTTATTTTATGGAATAACACTAATGAAAGGTTGGAGAAATGTCTTAATTATATTAACAATACTGCACAGTCCTTTTTCTCCTCAAATTTTGATAGATACAGAATTACTTTTCTAGATGTGGAGATCAGTAAGGATGTTGTCAAGTCAGAAGTTTACTTCCACTATATACCATAAGCTAACATTTACAACTCATACCTTCATTTTTCTAGTTGGCATCCAAAACATCAGAAAAAAATAAGTGGTTAAAGATCAATTAGTTAGATTGGCCAGGATGGTTTCTGAACCAGAGTCCTTTTATTAATGATTGTGATGTACTTATTAATATGTTTTCAAAGAGAGGTTACCCTATTGATTTTCTAAATGATATACATCAGGAAGTAGTGAACAAAGAGAAATGGGCTTTTACCTACCCATTTTGAATAACACTAGTAATATAGATACAGGGACAGTAAAACACTTCATAGGGACTGAGGACATGAACAAGATGCTTTTCATTTCTCCTTTTACCCTGGACAGCCATGCTATAGCAAAATGTATTAACAAAAATTAGAATATATTTTATACAGATTCTAGCATATTAAAACAAAATAGGGAAGAGACCACAACTTGTTTATAGGAGAGACAAAACTTTTAAAAATTATTTGGAAACATAAAAATAGGAAGAAGCACATTATAGAAAATATAGTATGAAAAACATTTTTTTTTTGCCCACATTGCTCTAACATTGTATGTAGTAATAATTTTACAGTAAGCTGTGTGACATATCAAATCAGAGAGCATTTAGTTTGTAGTTCTACAAATGTGGTGTACTTAGCCTAGTGTTTACAATGCCCCATATATATGAGCATTGTGTGGATATTAGGAAAAACAATGCTCTTTACAAACATGTTATGGTTTGTGATACACACAGCTTTGGCTTTTTAATTATTGATAAATCCAAAACAAGAGTGCTATAACCAGAGCTGAACACCAAACGAGGTATATCAAGATACGTTTATTAAATCCACACAGAACAGCCGATAGAACATCACAAACCAGCCAATAAAACATAAATGCCTTCACTCATTACATTCACGTTTCCAAGCATAGCACCGGGTCAAAAACTGCCGTCTGTTACACAAACGGCAACAGGTACTGTTAAATTAAATAATGTCAAAGAAACAAGAGAATGGTTGCACACTAAGTATCTTTTTAAATTTGATGGTAATGACAGTAAACAACCAACTATTACTGACTCTTACTGTATAAAACTGGACAATTTAGCTAAACTAATGCTAAAACACAGAACTCTGGACATCGAAAATGAGTATTTAAATGAATGCATTTCAAGGGAAATAGTCCCTAAGGGACTACGTGTTTGTAAGTCCCCAATAATGTGCAAGTTGGCTCTGTATTTCATAATGAATTAATAGAAGTTTTTAATAAGTGTGGTTTAGATGTTTTAATACTTATTATTAGGAAAATACAAGATGCCAGGATGATTTACAGAAAAGGATAGAAGAGCTTGACCAATGTATTAAGGATGACTTAATGTTTACTATTAATGAAGAGAAAGACCAGTATTTCAACATAAGAAAGGAAATTGATGGCAAATGTGATGATATGGTACATAGAAAATTAAAAAAACTAGAAAGAGATGTTAAAGAGTATGAAAGCAATACTAGTTATCCTAAACCTTATCATGGATACAATAAGAAAACAACTGAGAATAAACAAATTAATGAAATTTCCAACCATGACAATGCTTCAAGTGACAATCACTATCAGGAAGATTGTGACCCTGAGTATGATCAAGCCTTTCCACCTTTACATAGATCGGAAAGGCTTATGAACAAACAAGGGTATCAACAATCAAATTTTCATTGGAGGGGGGGAGAAGGGGAAGAGGGAGATATTAATTTATACCCATTCCAATTTTAGGGACCAAAATGAGATTTTAGTTGAAGGAGTTAAAAACACATATAATGATTTTTCTATATACAACTTCAGTAACATAAAATTAGAGAGAGAACATTTTGACCTACTTTCTAAAGGTTTAAAATGTATCCCATACAGAAAGGGGGACTTAACCAAATCATTGCTGGATGTTAAATTATTTTAAGGAAAGCAAATTTAAAAATAATGTTTCGTATTGATAAAATAACTATAGATCAAGAATTAAAACGAAAAACTACTTACAACCCCCATTACATCCGCAGTTAAAAAATCTAGAGAAAATCATTGAGAAGGAATTGAGGAATGAACAGAGTAAAATTAAATATAAGGCTAACCTAAGTAATAAGGAAAAAGAAATATTGGATGTATTGAAGGCAAATACTAATATTTGAGTGATGAAACCAGATAAAGGCGATGGGGTGGTCATCATGGATAGTATACAGTATGAGAGTAAGATGAATTCAATATTATATGATGATTCAAGATATTCCAGTGTTTCTAAAAATGAGTTAACATGGCCTATAACAAAATAGACATAGGCCTTAATGATATGCTATAAGAAGGTCTCATTGACCAAAAAAAAATTACATATATTTAAAAGTGGATAAACCTAGGATTCCTACTATATTTGGAATCCCTAAGATCCACAAAAATGAAAGGGATCCACCCTTAAGACCCATAGTTTATTCCGAAGGGTCTAAAACGTTCCCTTTGGCTAAATACATGGATACTAAATCAAAGCATCTATGGGTTGGAAAAAAAGTTATTTTAAAAGATTCTTGGGACCTTCTGAGAGAAATTTCTAATGATTTATATCATGAAGACCTTTTGTTTATAACCATTGACATTATAGATCTATTTTCCTGTATACCTTATAATACTGGAATGGAAATTTTTGAGGAAATTGTCTTCGAGGACCAGGGATTAACACATAATGAAAAGTTAACAAATGTTTGGTTAATGGATATGGTTTTGAAAAATAATTTTATATATTTTAATGGAGAATTCTTCCAGCAAATTCAGGGAGTTGCTATGGGAGCAGCTTGTGCTCCGACATATGCCAACCTGGTTTTGGCTAAATGGGAAGAAAAGTATATTTTAAACACCAAATTTAATTCCTGTTAGATCCTTTATCATAGATTTTTGGACGATATAGTTATTTTTTGGATAGCAAGTAAAAAGAAGTTCGAAGAGTTTATGACATATATAAACAACACCACTAATTTTGTAAAGTTTATTTATAAAATATCAAATGAAACATTGCAGTATTTGGATCTGGAAGTATATAAGGTAGACAATAAACTTGAAACCAAGATATATAGAAAAACTACCTTTTTTAATTATTTTCTTCACTATCAAAGTGCACTACACTGTAAGAAAAATATAGTTAAGGGGCAGTTTGTAAGGGGGTGTCGCATGACTAGTCTTGATACAGATTTTTTAGTAGAGTGTAACTTGATGGAAAAACATGTTCATTGAAAGAGGGTATCCCCAGGAATTTATTAAAAATATTAGATCTGAGGTTGAAAAAGGAAGAAATAATAGATTCAAACCTATACAGGGGCATACTGAACAAAGTAATGAAGGAGATGAGTTTAAAGACAAGAATAACATAAACACTAATAATAATTATCAACAAGCAATGATTTTGGAATATAATGCTCTGAACAACAATAATAAAAAAATTTTTTTAAGAGAATGGGATAGATTTGTTTCCATTTCTAATTTGGAGAATATTTCTAAATTTCCTTATAAAGTTGTTGTTGTTGTGTCTTTTGGCTTTTCCCAGTTAGGGGTCGCCACAGCGGAACTCCAGTCCGCTAATGATTGGCAATAGATTTTTACATGCCGAGTTGCCGGCCCTGACATACAACCTTCGATGAAGGTACGCCCATTCACGCGTGTCTCCACACAGAAGATGCTCTAGCTGAGAATCGAACAGGACAACGTCTTACTGTGAGGCGACAACGCTACCGCAGCACCACCACAAATTCACAGTGTATAAGAAATATTTTGGAACATAAAAATAGTAAACCTAATTCTAATAGAAAAAGGTTGGGCACATATAAATGTGGACATTGTACTCAATGCGCATATATTATGAACACAGATAGGTTTTATTTAGAGAGTAGAAAAAAATGGATATATAGTACTGATCATTATAATTGTGAAACAAAAGGAATAGTGTATTTAGTCATCTGCCTAGTTTGTAATTCCTTCTATGTCGAGAAAACTGAAAAAATGTTAAAAAGAAAGATTTACGAACATATTTATGATATGGCAGTGGGTAAGGTAACTAGTGCATTGTTTAAACATTCAAAGTTATGTATAAAACCTACATTTTCTTTTCTTCTATTGGAACAAGTTAGAAATGAAATTAGGGGAGGCCCATGGGAAGAGAAGATAGAATTCAGGGAATTGTGGTCATACCTCTCAAGTGTACCTCATTACGAGGAACGTACCTCATTTGGGGTCTTAAAAAGTTCATGTTCCTCAAAGTTCCTCAAAGTTCCACATTGAAAAAGTCTGTCGCACATTCAGTGTTAGGAATTTTCTTAAGTGAAATCCATGGTAAATAGAAATTAATCATATTAATTCATTAAAGGATCTTCTTTATGAGTAAAACCAGCATATTTTAACCCTCCTATGACCTTCCTAGTTGAAGTTGTTAGTAAGTCATTAGTATGTGTTCCACATTTTGCCCATTTGTTCCACATTATGAAGGCGAGTGTTCCTCATTTTGGAGATGGAAGGTTGAGAACTATGATTGTGGTGGCAAGTGACCCTGGAAGCTGGAAGTTCTCCTGGGCTAAATTATTATGTTTCAATATTACCACTATTGAAATTGAGGTCTGCTAAACTTTGAATGTTTTGAATGTAATAAAATGTTTAGCCAGGAGATGGCATTGTTCCTCTGATTTTATATACTTCACAATATGGCAGGAAATGAATAGTGATAGTTTTAAACTAATTTTTATCATACATAGGTTTTAAACAAAATGGATGTTTTCATAAATATTTATTATTTTAACAAGTATTTATTAAAGTTTTATTAGTTTAATGAGAAATATAAATAATAAGTGGAATGTTTTATATTGAGATTTAATAGATTGTTGTTTTAAGCACAAAAACATTGGTTCTTTTAAATGTATTTACTTCAATTTAATTGGTGTTTTACTAATTAATTTCAATATATATAATTAATTGAATCATACACTGGTCATCTGATGAAGTCTTTACTATTGGGACAAAAACGCGAATGTAATGAGTGAAGGCGTTTATGTTTTATTGGCTGCTTTGTGATGTTCTATCGGCTGTTCTGTGTGGATTTAATAAACGTATCTTGATATACCTCATTTGGTGTTCAGCTCTGGTTATAGCACTCTTGTTTTGGATTTATTGGTGGTTTTGAGTGCGTTTCCACGGTATCACTTGGTTTACTTTTTTAATTATTGAACAAATTAGGAAGGCTATTCATTGTAGGATTATGGATGAACATTTGCATGCTTGTGAATTGACGTGGCAAATTGAGTTAAATGCCACAAGCTACCCTGATTTAAATGAGACTGTTTCAATTAACTCAATTTTAAATTGAATCATTTTGACAGGTTCATGATTTTGTTCTTTTTATCATGACTTTTACATCATGTGACCTCTTGGTGAGTTATTTAAACGGTGTTTTAAAATATGAGTTTAGTTCTGATGAAGTTCTGAAAATAGTAAAAATGAAAGTGCTCAACTTTTGAATAAAGCTTTGGCATGTTACAACTGGCTTTGAGTTATCCTTTTGTGTATAGAAAAGGTGGTGTGTCATTCATTACTATTGAAACTATCTGGGTGTCCTTAATCCACATTACTTTAATTTTTGCATGCATGTTCTGGTATTTTGTAAATTTGTGTCATTCTGTACTCAGGATACTGTAATAATTAGATATAGTTATATCAGAGATAAATGCCACTTTTGTCCTTTTTTCAATTAAAATATACATTTTTCCTCCTTCTACTTTCCTGACTGCTGATATTGGATGATCCCATGCAATCAGTGCTTCTTCATGTTTTAATAATTCCTTGTGCTTCAAGTTTCCATTGCTTCCCTGTTATCTATGTATCGTTATATTTGCACAATCTGCAGTAGAGCAGCCTTGCCACATTGTTTTGCATTTCAGTATGTAGACCATCAATTAGGAGTATATCACTTTCAGTAACAAAATTTAGAACTTTTTTTAA
Source organism: Protopterus annectens (assembly GCF_019279795.1). Taxonomy (NCBI): domain Eukaryota; kingdom Metazoa; phylum Chordata; order Ceratodontiformes; family Protopteridae; genus Protopterus; species Protopterus annectens. Next base: position 1,865,480,353 of record NC_056726.1, on the reverse strand, counting down.
TTCTGTATTACTGAATCTACATTTGTCTGTATTGTCTATGTTTTCAATAGATGTTGTAAACCAGTGTAGTCCACTATCTTGAGCTGATATGTTTAAACTCATCTCTCTTTAGCTACTCATTAGTCACATTTTGATAAACGTGGTTGTTCCAGTAGTTCTCTATACTTGCTACTATAATAATTGTGGGGTCTACAATTTTCTTTCCATTTCTTCTTAACATATATATATATATATATATATATATATATATATATATATTTTTCCCTTTGGTTTCTTGGCACTTTTTATTGCTACTTATTTTTTGTCCACTTTTAGTCTGACTTCTAATCTTTTTCTGAAATACACCTGCTAATCTGGGCAAAAATGTCATCTTAAACTTGTTTTCTTCATGGTTTAGAAATTCATCGTGTTTGTATCTGATTATGTCAGTGAAAATTTACAAAGCCCCATGACTGCAGACCTATACGTATAGTCATTTTCAAGAAAGCTCATACCTCCGTCCATCAGACCAAAGGGTGTATAATCATGCCATGCCCCATTTTTATTTATCATGTTATAAGTGTGAAACAATATTATTGTTTTCTTGTTAAAATGACCCAACACTTCCTGGTGCCAGTAAACCACCTAAAGCCATAAGTAAGAAAATGAGGTCCAAGCTGATTTATGGCTTGCATCTTTATTCCTGGATGCCAGAGCAGTTTTCAGTATTATTTTCAGTCTTCTAAAATACTTCTGACCCTTCATTTACTTCCTGATATTTATATACTCCTTCTTATTCATTTTTATATTACACTGCTCTCCCAGGCTGATATTTTCTTAATGTTTTCATTTTTCCTGCTACAAATATTGTTTTTACACATTTATCAACACCAAATGTCATTTAATGTCATCTGAAAAATAGCTATGGTATCTAAAATTGCATGTCTGTTCACTTTACCCACAAAAAGTGGGTGTGGTGTCATTGGGAAATGTTCTTTTCTGGAAATCAAGCTGTAATCATAGTCTTGTCAGCTAAGTAAACAGCTTCATGGGTTAACGGCAAGGTAAAACTGCAGTGATGACAAAGAATCACTCTTGGAGTCTCCCCCATTGGATTTTTATTCCAAGATAATAATTTCCCCTTTAGCTGACTTAATTGTTACATTTACCTGTTCCATCTACTCAGCATCTTTATTATGTTCAATAGCATCTTCATAAATTGCTTCTCCATAACATTCTTTATATTTTGGGGTGGTGATATTGTCGTTGCTTTCTTTCCCAATTCGGTATAAAACTTTTTGTACTTTCAGTGAATTACTTGATTTGTACTTTTCCTTTATCTTTTTCCTAATATCTTATTCTGATATTGTTAGTTGATTATTGAATGATGCAGATCACTCCTGATCTGTTTTGATGCTTCTATCATGGCTACCTTTTATGAGTTTGTAATGATCCAATCCCTTTTCTGTACTCATCTAATAGTGATACGTCTTGTCTTAGTTGCTTTATATTTCTGTCCATTTGATGGTTTTGTGATGGCTTTCTAATTGTTTCCGTCCTTTCCTTTATTGCTCCTTATTTTTTGTGGTAACAATTTTAACTAGTATTAGTTTAACCACACAGTACTATATTTTGTTTATTTGTATTATGTCACATGAATATCTCTATATGGTCCCAGTTGCTGTGCTGTCTGTTCCATCAGTCTTCAAACACTCAGGTCTTCATTCAGTTTCTGTAGTCTCTTTCTCTATGCACTTTATCATTTTTCTGTTTCTGTTTCTTCTTGGATAACAATATCCTCTTAGTTTTTTTTTTCTCTTCCTTTCCCTGCTGCACAATCCAAATTGGATTTTTAACCAAGTCTTTGATAATCTTTATATTAAAATAACTTCAAATCTACAATGCTCAGCCTGGTTAGTACATCTTGCTATAGTGGGATACTGTATCTCGGTGTATCATTTTCCATTTAGAAGTGTTTCTCCAGTTTATCTCAATTTCTCTGGCTGGTACTTCATTCCATTTCATATCCACATTTTATACCTTATCCTACTCCTGAAGACACTGTTGCTATGGTGCATAAGGGTGCATAAGGCATATGGGTGATGTGATTGTGAATTCCACACTGGAAGAGGGTCCTGACCCCTCCTCGCTGTGGGGTCTCACACTACTGCCTATGATGGCTCAATTGCAGCTAGAACAAGTGGCAGAGTTTGCAGTTGATATGTATGGCAAAACAGATATCCTTCTTTAGTGGACTGTGGATCTGCTACCCTGTCTGGACCCTACCTACTAACAGCAGAGGAGGGTGTAGCATTTAGCATCATCTTTCCTTGTCCATCACAAAGATCACTTTAATGTTCCTCTACACCATGGTGGCAGAAAGTACATTGCTTTTCATACCTCGCCTCATGCCAAGCTGTGTGTACCCCCTTTCTCCTTTGTCATGCCATATACCTTGTGCATTGTCCATCCTTCCCTACGTCATTTGTCGACATTCAGCTTGACTCAATCCATATCATGTCTGATTTTGTGCACACCTCCCCCTGTTTGTCTAACGTATTTTATGTTTTTGTATGTGTCTATCTGCCCTTGCAGACTGTCCTACCCACCGTTCATACTCTGCTTTTCATTTCACCATAATCCCTCTGCCATTCTCATTATATAATGCAAAAATGATGTCCCGTCTCTGAAAACGTGATGCCTTGTTTTACCTATATTATTCTTTGTGCATCCTTCTGCATGCTACTTCTTTCTTTCCTGTGCATCACATTCCTTTCCTTTATGCATCTGACAAGTATACCATCACTGTGCAGCTACAAATTCTATATGTCTGCTTAGCTTCCTGTAGCACTTTTTACCAGCTTGCTGGGGATTTGCGTGCATTGCTTTATATGTGAGATGTATTGGTCACAGTTTCAGTTCTTGTGAGGATATACAGTCTGGTGTGCGACCACTTTTTTGTATGGTGCCTTATACTTTTTTGTATGAGTTTCACTGCATGGGTGTGTCTATTTGAATGGTTTCATTAACACATTGGTTCTTCTTGTGTAGCTGCTGCACTGCTAATTTATCTGCTCTAAACTGCAGCTAGCTACACACAAGCACTGCATGTATAACTTTAAATACTTAATGACTCCCTTTATTGCAATGTAGTACTGCGTATGTTTGCAACCCTGTGCAGAAGTGAGATGCATTTCTATTAATCCCAGATCCTGTACAGTGTATTTCAAGCTACACATCAGTTGGAAAATTGGAAGCTTTGGAGCCAGAAATTTGAGCTGTATCTTGCTGGGAATAGATTTGCAGACAAGTCTGAAAAATTAATTGTGAAGTGCTCATATGCATGACAAGGAAGAAGCCCCTGAGGTATTTAACCCCTTTAAGTAGAAAGAAGAGCAAACAGACAAATTATCATATAATTTAAAACTTAGAAAACACAATTTCACTAGCACTTTACCAGCAGTATTTTTATTCAAAAAGTGATCTGGTACCTCGGCAATACGCCTTCATGGATCACAGTGCATTCAAAGTTTAAACAAGCTTTAAAGCCCTTTGGTCTGAATCAGGAATTGGGTATTTAACATTTATTATTTAACATCCTATATTTATTTTTGTGTTTATTGTTATGATTAATTGATGTATGTATCTATGATATTTCATATTGACATTCATTTATTAAATTATATAAATTTTGTCACTTTAAATGTTTAACATATCATTAATTGGTTGATTAATGACAGCTGTGTGATTTGGAGTGTATATATACTTGTTTAAACTTTGAATGCACTGTGATCCATGAAGGCGAATTGCCGAGGTACCAGATCGCTTTTTGAATAAAAATACTGCTGGTAAAGTGCTAGTGAAATTGTGTTTTCTAAGTTTTCTTGCTGCTGCTGGTGTTTTGTGAATTTGGAGTGGTTTGCTAGCACTTATATACCAGCATTAATATGTCACAGACAGCTGGGGCTCCTGGGCAGCCTAATTTGCTGGGAGGCATTTATTTTTCTGATATCGTAAATGAACGAGAAAAGAAGTTTACCATGATGGATCCTTGGAATGTGGGTGACAATCGTGATTCAGATGGGCGTTTTTTGCAGTTGGAGAAGCTGATGGCCAAAGAAGTAGCCCTGTTTTTGGATACTCGACTTCTGGAGAAATATGTGAGTTTGAATTTGACTCCAAGGGGGCTACGCATTGATAAGCTTCCTGCTACTCAGTTTTTGGAAGAGGAAAATGACCTCTTTGAGCAATGGAAGCAGGCATCTTTAGATTGTACTTTAAACTGGCTCTGCATCTTGATTAAATGGAATATGAGAGTGCATGAAAAGCTTAAAACTGAAATATTGCACCTACAGGATGAGGTGGTGGAGGAGTCCTTTTATAGGGTGCAGATTTCAAAGATTAATGAGAAAATTTAAAAACTAGAGAGTGAAATCATTCAGCACAAAAGAAATAAACTGTTACAGGACTTAAAAGATTATGAAACTGGAATTCCCTTTTCATGGCAGCGTGAGCCAGTGCGAAGTAGGTCAAAGGTCAGAAGCGGTAGCCAGAAGCGGTTAAGTATGTCAGCGTTTTCAGCTGAGCAAAATGTTTCCAGAAATGTTACTTTTGCTGCCTCTTCGTCTTCCTTGACTATGGAGACTGAAGGCAGAAATGACACTTCAGTTTCTTCCACTACTGAACATTCTTTTCAGACTGGTAAATCAAGTCGGGGGAGAAATGGCAGGAAGGGAAGAAATCGCTTTAAATAATGAACTGGTACGTGAACATAATGCACAGACTTTACAATTTGTGAATTTATCTGGTTTTAATCTTACTAGTGATATGAAAGCTGTGTTATTAAAAGGTAATAAATTTGTACCTACACACTTTCCTTCTTTTGCTGATTTATACTTGGAGTTAATGGCATTTAGCAGGAAGTTGTTTTAAAAGTTTATTTTCATAGAAGTGTTACAAACTTTTTTGGGAATGTTTGTTTGAATAATTCAAAAATAAATAATGATTTGGATGAGGATTTATTGAACATGTCTTTATATGACTATGAGGATGCTGAATCTTTTAGTATGGATGAAATAGTGGATAATTCTAGTTGCTACCAGACTGGATATGGGAAGTTACCATTACCCCATTTGAAAATTGAAAATAAATTTGTACCTTTCATTAATCCGCCTGCTATTTCTTTATTTTTAAAGGTTCTGTTTAAAGAAATTTCTACAGCACTTGCTGAGTTTTTGAGTAATGAGACATGTTATAACCTGAGCAAAAATGAATGGTTTGCTCTGAAAAGCCTCAAACAACAGAGGACTAATTTTATATTTAAATGTGCTGATAAAGGAGGTAATTGGGTTATTTTGGATACACAGAAATATTGTAATATGGTAATTGATTTATTGGAAAATGTAGATGAATATAAAAGGTTAACCAGGGACCCCGTAGTGGAATATAATGATCAACATTTGGCTTTATTAGAACGAGGGGAACGTCTGGTTTTTTTTGAGCATAAGGATGTGTGTAAATTGCACATTACAAAACCTATGACCCTTATTCTATATGCTTTGCCCAAAGTGCACAAATGCTTACAAAATCCTCCGGGCAGGCCCATTGTCTCAGGGGTGGGTTCCTTTTTGAATAATATTAAAATTTTTCTAGATTTACATCTGAAGGCACATTTGAAGAAGGTTGTAGCACATATTTCTAATACTCAGGACCTGATAAATGAAGTGTCTAAAATTCAATGGCAAAGTGATTATTATTGGGTTACCACTGATGTAAAATCTTTATATACAAATATTAAACTCAGATGGGGTTTGGAATCTATCACTGATATGTTGGATGATGGGCCTAGAACCACCTTTTTGATTAATTTGCTTGAATTTTGTTTGACCCATAATTATTTTTCTTTTAACAATGAGTTCTTTTTGCAGTTAAAGGGTACGGCTATGGGGGCTGTTTTTGCGCCCTCATATGCCATTATATACATGGGATTTTTTGAAAAGAAATTTGTTTATCCCACTGTATTTTTTAGGAACAATGTTTTACTATATAAGCATTTTATAGATGACCTTATTTTTATTTGCAAGGGTGATGTAAATGATTTTTGTGATTTCTTTGAAATTCTCAATAATGAGCATGGTCTCACTTTTTCTTATGAGTGGAGTAGAGAACAGATTAACTTTTTGGATATAACCTTATATAGAAGTGGTGAAGTTGTTGGTTACAGACCCTTTAGGAAACCAACTTCGGTTAATACTAATAGTATGCATCCAGGACATTTGTTGAATTTTTTACCATATGGTGAATTTAAAAGGATTTATGACCATACTAGTGACAAAAATGAAAGAATTAATGAATTGGATAAGGTTTTGTTCAGGTTGAGAGAAAGAGGCTATGATGAGGCTCATTTATTGGGATGTAAAAGCAAAATACTTGGGAATGTTATGGATAGATCATATACTTTGCTAAGCAATAATAAGTCTGGGGGCAGGATGTATCAAATAAAGGATGTAGATGATGACAAGAAACTTTTTTATGTTACAAGATTTTCTCCGTTTTCTAATTAGTTAATTCAGATAGTGAGAAAACATTAGCATATTGTTTGTGAAGATGAAATGATAGGTCATTTGTTTCCTGAATACATCAATCACATTTTCCTTTAAGAGGGGGAAGAATTTAAAAGAATTATTAAATTATAATTTTGTTGAGGGGAACAACTTTTTGCCATCTGGCACTTTTCCGTGTGGTCATTGTAGTATTTGTGATAGGGTCAAAAATTTAAACATTATCAATGGCAGAACATTTGTTCCTAGGTTTTATTTTAACTGCAAATCGACAGGGGTGGTCTATATTTTGGGCTGTTCATGTACTGATGTTTGGTATATAGGTCAGACTAAGCATATGGTTAGGATTCGTGTATTAGAACATTTAAAAGACATTAGAAATTATAATGAAGCCAGTCCTGTTGCCAAACATTTTCATGACATACATGGTGATTCTCCTAGTAGTCTAAAATTTTGTGTACTTGGTAAACCTTTCTTGTATAGAGGGGGTGATAATGTGGCTAAGCTGCTTGAATTAGAAACTAGAATGATTTTAAACTTTAAGACTTTAAAGCCCTTTGGTCTGAATCAGGAATTGGGTATTTAACATTTATTATTTAACATCCTATATTTATTTTTGTGTTTATTGTTATGATTAATTGATGTATGTATCTATGATATTTCATATTGACATTCATTTATTAAATTATATAAATTTTGTCACTTTAAATGTTTAACATATCATTAATTGGTTGATTAATGACAGCTGTGTGATTTGGAGTGTATATATATATATATATATATATATATACTTGTTTAAACTTTGAATGCACTGTGATCCATGAAGGCGAATTGCTGAGGTACCAGATCGCTTTTTGAATAAAAATACTGCTGGTAAAGTGCTAGTGAAATTGTGTTTTCTAAGTTTTCTTGCTGCTGCTGGTGTTTTGTGAATAATTTAAAACATACTATGATAAGAAATCTGTCAATTTCAGATATGTTTAACAATCTAAAATTTATTCAACATAGCAAGTAAATTTATACTCAGATAATGATCAGTGAGTGTTGACAAACAAACGTGCCATAGTCCATTTAAACGGTAGCAGATAAGAAAAGCAATACAGAATAATACATGTTAAGAGAACCATAAAAATAGATGAGAAAAAAAAAATAAAATAGCAATAACTGCAGTTTGCCTAACCCTGGGTCTGGTAAATGAAAATGCCCCAGTACTCACTCCACTTGTTCATGCAAAGTTTATTATGTAACCAGGTATTATGCCTGCAACTAAGTTTACAGACTTGTGACAGCCAGTCCCCAGGAATGTTCTTTCACTGTAAAAAAAAAAAAAATGAAATGCAAGAAAAGTATCAACAAGAAATTTAATCAAAGACAATCGCAAGATATTTGCTTTTACAATGAACCAATATATTCAGGAAGATATAAATGGTCATGTGATGGAACTAAAGAAAGGATCACATGTCTGTGAATAAGGTGAGTTGCATTATTCATTAATCAGAGACAGAGGACAATGGCTGTCAAGCAAATTTGAAAATAGATTATCCAGCAGATGTGTACAGCATGATTGAAATTAAAACACAGCACTTGAAAGATAAAGAGAAGTAAAAATGTGCAAGATTAAACATGTTGCCAAAATAAAGTACATTGCCAAGCAGTGAAGTGCTTGTTTGTAGTAGAAGTGATGACATATAGAGAATCGTGAGGCATTCGAGATGGCACCTGAAATAAGCAGTACAGTTAATATTAAAGCATCAGGTACTACCCATGGTAAAAGATATGAAAAAAATATTGTCTTAAATAAAAATTGCAGGCTTTTTACAGGTAAAAATCATTCTGCAGTGGAGTGCAATTAATGCTTACAGTGTATATATAAGCAATGACCTACTCCCCAGCTATTTCTTGAAACTCACAGCAGATGCTATTGCTATTCCAGTCTCCACTCTCATAAACCGATCAATTGTTGAAAACTATGTGCCCAAACTCTGGAAAATATCCTATGTTACACCCATAAATAAAGGCGGGACCTCCACTGAACTTAATAACTATAGACCCATTGCTATATTCTCCCCCCTGGCCAGAATCCTAAAAAAATGAATCCATACCCAGGTGGTAAAATATCTCCTAGACAACAACATCCTGTCACTACTCAACATGGTTTCAGACCTGCCATTAGTACCACTACAGCCCTCCTCTGCTTCATACAGAATAAACCGTCTTAAAAAAACGAAGGCCTGCAGGTGTCAACTCTTTTTTTGGATATGTCCAAAGCATTTGACACAGTCTCACACCAAATCCTGCTAAACAAACTAAACCAACATCATCTATCAAATTCCACTCTTACCTGGTTCCAAAGCTACTTAAAGGACAACTGTGGAAAAAAAATGAAAAAAAGATATATATTTTTTAACTTTTCCTTAAGTTTAGCTCATTTCTGAGAATACAATGCCCATGGCTGGACAGTCGCATGATAATTCCATTCACTTAGAATGGAAGAGCAGAGAAGAACAGTTATTTTTGACAGGCCGCAGTAAAAGTATCATTTGCTGTCACACAGTACCTCTTACATATGTGTTTCCTGCTGATGTTACACATTCTGTGAAAATAGCTTCCAGAAATGTCAGCTCATTGTTGAGATAACAGACTTTTTTTAGACATTCAAATTTGATTTGTTTTAGTTTCTTCTCAAGTTACCCCTCCCATATTCCAACCCTCAGCTAGCAAGAATCCCATTTTCTGCCCTGCCAGGTTCAGCGAATTTGAATGACAATATACGTCAAACAGATTTGTTTGGAATCAGATTAGCATGCCAGTAAAAGTGTTCCCTCATCTCTCTCCTTACACCTATCACCTGAATAGAACTTTCACAGTAACTCATGGTACAAAAATGCTTTTAGCAATCCTTAATATGAAAGTGTCTTAAGCATTTCTCTAAACATGCCTATAGCATACACAGATTACAATTAATCTCGATCACTGACTGATTTGGTTATGACTGCAAATTCATACTCTAATCATAAAGAACATTCCTATTTGCCTTGCACAGAACTGCAGTCTTCTGACTTGTTCTCTCTCAGGCATGCCACTGATGTCTCCTTATAATTGTATAAATAAACCCCACAAAAGCGCTAACCCTAATCAATTTGTCAATTTCTTTCCACCCCACTAACTACCTGATTATAACAAGCTCGGATGCTCATAAGCCTACTACTTATTATACAGCAGGAACTTCTTATCGTAACAATTATTAATGTCTGTTATGTACTTCGCAGATAAAGATTCTAGTTGTCTACTGATGTACTATGTTCTTCATCTGTAACTATGTTTGTAATTGTTAATTGTTATGTTAATCAAATTGTTAATTGCTGTGTAAATCCAATGTAACTACTGTCTGTATATTTTAACTGTGGAGCTTTTCTCCCCGGGCCTCCGCTGAAAATGAATGGACCTACGTCCAGTTGGACACTCCCGGTCAACAAATGTAAATAAATAAATACAAATTTGCTATATTTTCATTGTGCTTTTATTTGGCGAATGAGTTGGTTGACCCACAGTTTATTTTTCTCTCTCCTTATAGTTGTTTATACCACTGCTTTTGGGTGCTTATGTTCTTTGGTGTTATGCATACCTCTCAACCTGTTGGAGCAAGAAATCTGGACAAATCCATAAATAAAAGTGGAACAAAGGACCAAAAATAGGGACAATTTTAAATATTGCTCTTACAAACTTAGAAATATGATACATTATCA
>NC_056726.1:1865451823-1865461823 GCF_019279795.1 Protopterus annectens | reverse complement strand
CTGTTGAGGTCGGCTCCGCCTTCGATCCCTTCGACTTCTTCTAGAGCCCTTTCTGACACCGACGTGGACCGTGTGGTGCAGAAACTTATGGAGCATACGGCCCTGTCCAAGCTTATTTCGTCTCCTCTCAGTTGATGTCGAGACTTGAAGGCCTGCCACTATCTCCATCTGTTCCTCCTCCGAGACCTGTTCTGTCTTCGGAGCCGGAAGAAGCGGACCTGATGATTGTGGAGCCCTCGGTGCCAGAACCGCCTTTTCTCGGTCGGCACCGCTACCTCGACTCCATCCGATCCGTACCGGAGTCTCGGCCCGAGTCGACCGATGTTCGTTCCGACTCTCCTCGAGCCTCGCACGGATCGATTCGTTCCGCCTCGGGTCGGTGCCTTCGGTTCCTGTTTCGGGATTCTTCCCATTTCTTCGAACCGGGAGATACCTCGACTGGGACCCGGGGCCTTCGACCATGAGGAAGGTGTTGTCTACCCAGACAACCACATCAGCAGGTACAGCTTCTCCTCCCCGCAGGACCGTTATCCTCCTCTGCACCCACGGCCACGCCCAAGCCGGGCACCAGTGTCTCAGCCACCCCTGAGGGTGCCCCCTCTTCCTCGGAGGCTTCTTCGGATGCTCCCCACTAAGAAGTTCCTAGGAAAAAGACTGTGTAAGAGGAGACACTTGGATTCTCAACAAGAATCCTTGACATCTGATACTGACTTAGATGAGTCAGAAGGGTCCCTAAGTCACCTTCAGAGGATGTCTCTTTTGCTGACATCTTGAGATCCTTAAACAGAGAGGTGACTGGCAAGCCCTCCCCTTCTGAGGATGAGTCAGTTTTGCTGAAGGCATTTTGGTGCCCGCTTCCTCCTCCTGGGTCACTCCGCCTTTGATGAGTTAATGGAATTAATTGCTCAAGGGCGTGGAGACTCCTGACACGGTGGAACCTGTCCCTAGGAAGCCAAATAAGTACATCACGGCACCACAGGACAAAGCTTACCTTACCAAAGGAGTTCCAGACGCCATGGTGGTGGCAGCGCCACGAAAAGGAGATGTCTGAGTCTTCCTCATCTGTCCATCCGCCTAATAAAGATTCTAGGACCATGGACAGATACGGAAGCGATTTTCAGTTCAGCGGCTTTTCTATGCGTTCCTGAACTATTTGACCCATTTTACACGTTTACAGAGGGATCTAGTCAAAGAGTTGGGAGATACCCTCCAGGGTGCTACAGATACCGCTGTCTCAGAGAAAGTTACAGCGCATCTCAACACCCTTACGCCCATTGTGAACTCGTCCATGAGGCTGATATCCTATGCAGCGAAGGATCGAGTAGGGCAGCGGCTTCAGCGATTGCTCTTCGTAGGCAATCCTGGATGCGCTTTATGTTCGCTTCGCGGAAGCCTTCAAGTCTTCCTTTACTAACGCCCCATTTGATGGAGCCACACTTTTTGGCCCTAAAGTAAAGGAGACCCTTACCCGTGTGAACAGGAGGGAAAGACTCTGTCTGCTGTCGGAGTCCGCTTTTCCACCCCTTCCAGACCGTACTCCCAAAGGGCAACGTGGTGGGAAAATGTGGTTTCAAAACCCCAAAGATCTTTTCCAGACACACAGGGTGATGCCCCTCTAGAGGCAGAGGGGGGCAGAGGTGGAAGATGCTGCCCTGGCGGCAGAGGGGTCCGTAAAACCAAGGTGACAGGGATAACCTCCCTGGCAAACCTTTTCAGCACTCCTGAGAGGAGGCCCGACTGTCCTGCTCTGGAGGCAGTCGGGGTCGCTAGCTTTATACCCTCAGGCCTGGCAAAACCTTTCTTCAGACAATTGGGTAAAAGCGTTGTTACCAGAGGTTACAAAATCCCATTTCTATCCACCCCCATTCCAAAGAAAAAACTCCCAGATGTACCACCCCATCTGCGAGAACCAGCAGCTTCAGAAATTTCAAAGCTGCTAAGAAAGAGAGTCATCCAACCAGTCCCAGCGGACCAAATAGGATTCGGAACTTACTCAAGGTTCTTTTTAGTTCCAAAGAAAACAGGGGACTGGAGGCCAATTCTGGACCTAAGTCATCTCAACACCTTTGTCAAGAAGGAAAAGTTCCGAATGGTCACGCTTCAATCGATCCTTCCATTCTTACAGAAGGACGACTGGATGTGCTCAATAGATCTGAAGGACGCATACTACCACATCAAAATGGCCAGGGCGTCCAGAGATCACTTGCGCCCGGCTGGGAGCCAGTCACTATCAGTTTCGAGCTCTGCCCTTTGGCCTGACCACAGCCCCCAGGGTCTTCACCAAATGCATGGCAGTGGTAGCGTCTCATCTGAGGCACCTAGGATTCCAGGTGTTTCCGTGATCTGGACGACTGGCTCCTGTCTGCCACCACCAGGCGCCAACTGATACAAGCCAGGGATTACTCTACAACTTTGTACACACCTTGGCATTTCAGTAAATTTCGAAAAATCTTTGCTACAGCCATCACAGCATATCTTATTTATAGGAGCGGAATTGGATACGTCCAGTTAATTCTAAAACTTCCGACAGAAAGAATAGTAGCACTTCAGTTCAACATTTCCCTTCTGCTGTCGTCCAGAAAATCCCCAGCAAAAATTGTTCTGAAAGTTTTGGGTCTCATGGCAGCTTCTCTCATAGCAATACCACTGGGAAGACTGCACATGAGAGTGCTACAATGGCTTCTATTTGCACAATGGTCATTCCAACAACTTCCACTGACTCACGAAATTTTGATAACGAGGACATGCAAATCACACCTAATGTGGTGGTTACAGACTTGCAACCTATCCGGCGGAAGACCATTTGTGCTACCCACACCGTCAGCGACGATAACCACGGACGCTTCCCTGATAGGGTGGGGGGGCATCTTTCAGGGACAGACAGTCCAAGGCGAATGGACCAATCTAGAGTACAATCTGCACATCAATGTTCTGGAGTTGAGGGCAGTGTTTTTGGCGTTGCAACACTTTGCTCCCCTTCTTCCTCCAGGGACCATTGCAGTTCAGACAGACAACATGTCCGTAGTCTGGTACATAAACAAGCAAGGCGTCCTACCAATTATGCAGAGAGGCCATGAGAATTTGGCAATGGGCAGAGTCCACCGGTCGCTTTCTGATCGCAACGCACATCCCGGGGTCATCCAACGTCATAGCCGACAGGCTGAGCAGGGCAATATTATTGCCTCACGAGTGGTCCCTCAAACAGTCAGTTGCGGAACAGATTTTTCGCAAATGGGGCCAGCCTACCTGCGATCTGTTTATGCTCCAATGAACGCCAAATGCAGGAGCTACTTTGCCCTATTACCCTCCAGGGAAGTCCCAGGGACGCACTGGTGCACGATTGGCACCCGGGTCTCCTATATGCCTTTCCTCCATTTCCCCTGATTGCAAAGTTTCTTCAGAAAGCAAACAACCTTCAGAGGACTATAATTCTCATTGCTCCGTTCTGGCCTCGTCAAATTTGGTTCCCTTTCTTGCATCACCGCATTCGGGACCTTGGATGCTGGACCCAGAGCCAGATCTACTGACTCACTCGTCAGGAGTTCCTCACCCATCCCTGGAATCTCTCCATCTAGCAGCTTGGCTGCTCCGATTCCCTTTTAGCCAGGTCAATTCCCTTACTTCAAGGTTCAGGATATTTTGGTAGCTTCTCATAAAGTTTCTACCATAAAGACTTATACTAGTAAATGGAAACGTTTTGTCTTCTGGGCAGAATCACATCAGTTGGACCCTGTTACAGCTCCGTTGAATAAGGTCTTAGAATTTCTAACCGAATTATTTCAGGAAGGAGCTTCTCCTGCTACCTTGAGAGTACAGTTGGCTGCCATTTCTAGCTATCATATAGAAGAAAGTGGTGCACCTATTATGGCTCACAGACTCTGTAAAGCCTTTTTAAAAGGTTCTTTTCATATCAGACCACCAGTCAGAAGCCCGACATCACCGTGGAATTTAAATTTACTGCTCTCTAAATTGATGCTACCACCCTTTGAACCAGCTTCAAGTTGCACTTTGAAATTTTTGTCATGGAAAACATTATTCCTAGTGGCTATTACATCGGCTAGACGGGTGTCTGAGCTGCAGGCGCTTTCGGTCAAGCATCCCTATTTAATTTTTCATTCAGACAGAGTATCCCTACGCACTAATCCATCCTTTCTTCCCAAAGTTTGTTCTACTAGTAATATTAATCAATCCATTGAATTACCCACCTTCTTTAAAGACCACTCTAATAAATTGGAGTATATGTTGCACAAACTGGACGTCCATAGACAACTCAGATTTTATTTGGATAGAACAAAAGATCACAGGAAATCTGATCAGCTATTTATAGCTTTTGCTGACAGCAGAAAGGGTCTTGCAGTTACTTAAACGAACTCTTTCTAAATGGCTAACTGATTGTATCATTTATGTTTATGAAAATTCTGATCAAACATTATCAGCAAAACCCAGAGGACATTCTACCAGATCAATTTCTACATCTTTGGCTCATGCAGCTCGTCTACCTTTAGACATCATTTGCGGCTGCTACTTGGGCTAAACCACATACGTTTATTTCTCATTACAAAGTGGACAGGGTTTCTAGGCATAGGGCAACCTTTGGTTCCACTGTGCTCAAGAACGTTCTCCCTTGAGTTCCTCAGGATCATGGAGCTAGGACGCTACCCATGTGTAAGAACAAAGCGAGATTGAACACTCTCACATAAAGAAGTTATGTCCTTACCATAACGTTCCATGTGGAGTGTTCATCTCGCCTTGTTATTACACTCCCACCCTTCCCACCCTTAGGAAGAACGTTCGATTTGGTGCCTGGTCTGGAATATTCTCCTTCTGCTGTTGCAGTGTTGGTATTACTATCATACCCTTGGTATGTTGTATATAGGTAATTATGTATATAGTTTGGCATGTATGCGTGATTGTTGTCTGGTTTGCTTGCAAACTAGATCTGAGGTAAAGGCAGAGGGGGATTGTGGGTATTAGATGTCCTCGAGCTTCTTCTCGATGCAGAGCTTGCAGTCGGCCGGCACGGAGCCGAGGATCGGCTCCGAACCCATGTGTAATAACCAAGGCGAGATGAACACTCCACATGGAACGTTATGGTAAGGACATAACTTCTTTTTAATGTATATAGATATGCACACACACACACACACACACACACACACACACACACACACACACATCCATATATATACATATATATATATATATATACATATATATATATATATATATATATATATATATATACACACACACACACACACACACACATACACACACACATATATATATATGTATATATACACACACACACAAACACACATATATATATATATATATATATAGATATACACGTATAATTACATATATATATATATATATATATATATATATATATATATATATATATATATATATATATATATATATATATATATTTACACACACACATGCATATATAGGTTCATAGGTTCATACTAGGCTATCTGCCCTGGAGCAATTATAAGCCTAGCCCGATTCTGTATGGCTTACGCCACCCCTTGATTTGAGTATACTGTGGGCACATTGTTTTTGCCAAAGGGTATGACTATACATTTTTTTGCATTTAGCTTTAAACCATGGCTCTGGCACCAGTTATCTGTCTCTGTGAGACCTTTTTGAAGGATGTTTGTGTCAGCTGGAGAGTTGATTATGGTGCCCAGTTTGCAGTCGTCTGCAAACTTGGTGAGCCATAGTCCTCCCACGTTTGCCTGTACCTCGGAAAAGTATATACCGAACAAGAGTGGTCCCAGGACAGAACCCCGTGGGATGCCTCTTGTGACTGGTTTTGAGTCTGACATGGCTCCAGCAACTCTCACTCTGCGTTCTGTCTTTGAACCAGTTTGCGACCCATCTTGTGGCATATGGGTTTATATTTAAGCTGGATAGCTTATCTATGATGCCCGAGTGGGGTATTGTGTCAAATGCCTTTGCAAGGTCCAGATAGGCTGTGTGGACTACCTTCCCTTCATCTATGGCTTTGGTGACTGTTTCAAAGAAGTCAACCAGGTTCAAAAGGCAGGATCTGCCCTTGACAAAGCCGAACTGGGTAGGATCTAGTGTCTGTAGGTCCCCAATGTCTTTGTTTATGAGCTCCATGATGATCCTCGCCATAGCCTTGCAGACTAAGCTAGTCAGGCTTATGGGGCAATAGTTTCCAGGGTCCGTAGAGGCTCCATCTTTGTGGAGTGGGACCACTGTTGCTGTACGCCATTCTGTGGGCACATATCCTGTAGAGAGGCTGAGATTGTATAGCTGTTTTATTTGAGGGATTATTTCCTCTTGTAGTTCATGTAGGACACAACCTGGGACGCCATCTGGTCCCATGGAAGCAGTGTTTTTTGCTTTGGAGAGGGCAGCCTTCACCTGAGCATCTGAGATGTTTGGGAGACAGCCCTCTGCCGGGATAGATACTTGCTCTTTTGGGGGGGGAGGGGGTGGAGATGTTTGCACTGAACCTGTCTGCCAGGATATTGGCGATGTCTGTGGGTTCAGTGTATTTTTTGTCATTTAGAATCAACTCAGAACAAGTCTGGGAGTTGCATCCCAGGTTTCTAACATAACTGAAAAAAGCCTTATGATTGTCTTTGGTGTCCTGTGCAATGTTTCTCTCGAACCTGGCCTTGGAGGATTTTATGAGGGATCGTAATTTTTTGCTAGTACTGATCGGAGATGCCTTCCCTATTAGGGATTTTGCTCTATCATGTAGTAGCTTCCTCCTTCTGTTGCACAGTTTATTTATGGCAGGGGTCCACCAGACTGGACACCTGCCTTTGGATGATTGAGTCTTGGTTTTGTTTGGGATAGCATGACCCATGCATTCCTGGAGATGTCCGTAGAATGCATTTATATAAGATTCTGCAATTTGGGCTGTAGTTTCCACTGGCCCTGGGGCCTTGAAGGATTCCATTTTGGTTTTGAGAAGTGAGAAGTTCACTTTTGAGAAGTTTTTCACTGTGGTTTTCTGGGCTGGGGGTGGGGTCGGGATGTGGACATCCAGTGAAATTAATTTATGGTCTGATCTTACCAATGAGGGTTATACTTCTGGTGTGGAGCATAGAGTCCCCATGTTGGTAATGATCAGGTCTAGTATGTTGTCCCCTCTTGTGGAAGTGGTGACTAGTTGTTCCATAGCATTTGAGTTTATAATTTCCAGGAATCTTTGGGCTAAGGTGCTGGGGCTTGAGTAGTGCTCCCAGTCAATGTTTGGGTAGTTGAAGTAGCCCAATATAATGGTGTTCGGAGAGATCTTCATGTTCTCCAATGTTTTCAGGAAAGCCGAATGGGATTCCTGACTTTGAGAGGGTGGTCTGTAGGATGCTATAAACTGAAAAGCAGTCTTGCCCACTGTTAGTTGCACATGGATGGTCTCCAATACTTCGTACAATGCCACTAACCTGGAGGTGTGGATATCCTTGATAAATATGGAAACTCCCCCTCCTTTTGTGGTTCGGTCCGGGTTTTGGGGCCGAAAAGCATGATATGAGGTATAGCCTGGTAGTGCTGGGGTGCTCTCTGGAGCCTTGAACCAGGTTTCTGTCACTGTACAGATATCGATGTTCTCCATACTGAGGAGAGCTTTGAGTGCGTGCATCTTGAGGTTAAGACTTCTGGCGTTTAGCAGCATTACCCTTAGTTTCTTGTTCCTTGTGCTGTCTATGGGGTGGGTTTGACTTTTGAGCCTTGCCTAAAAAGGCACTATGGGGTGGCAAGAGCCTTTGCCAATATCTGAAAGCCCAGTGGTGACAGGTGCAAGCCGTCCCTAAGCAACGTGGCTTGTCGAGCATGTCATCCCAGGCTGACAGACACTGGATCCCCTTTGAATGACACCAAAATTTTAGCCAATTGTTAAAATCGATCATTTTGTCTTTGTAATGTGGCATCATTCTAGGTGAGGGTAAGATGCTGCTCAAGGTCAGGGTCATACCAGCCTGGGCTACATGATCAGAGAGCTCCTCTATGTCTCTTTTCATGTAGTCCAGGTAGGTACGTCTCAGGTCATTCACACCAGCATGTACAATGACTGAGTCATATTTGTATTTGCTTTGGAGTGACCTGAGTGCTTGCGTTATGTGTCGGATCCTACCACCTTACAGGCAGCTCACCGTGACCTTCTCTTTATTCAGCCTGGTGAGCAGGACGTCAGTGTGTCTGACAATAGAGTCACCTATAACAAGAGTATCAGGTGTGTTATTCAGCCTTAAGGGATGTGGCTGCTTGGCACACTGACTTTGTGGGTTATGTGTTGTGTGTGTTTTGTTTTGAGGTAGCGTTTACTTGGATGTCTGCTTTGGAGGTCTCTGTTGCTTAGGTAGATTTTTATTTAGAGCCTCCGAGTATGTTTTTGTGTATTTATGTGTTTGGTTCGCTGATGTGGTGGGACTATGTGATACTGGAATTGTGTTGTGTGAGGTTACCTTCTCCTCCTGACTGGTTACACCAGTTTTGAGATGAGAGAGCTCAGCCTCCAGTTTGGCTAAATAGTTGCATCTCTCACATATATTTGAACCTGTTTGGAGGAGGAGAGGGTTGTCCGTGTACATGAGACAGTTGTAACATTGCCTCAAAATTCCCAGATTCACCAGCTGGACTGGAGAGGAAACCATTGACTGACCTTTGGACATACTAGAATAATAGGGAAACTGAATTTAAGATGGACCAATAGAGGACAGGGTAATCGTAGAGAGTATAAGAGTAAGTAGTGCTTATGGTTTAATAGTGCTAACTTGTAGGAATACTTAATTGGACCAGTGAAGGGCCTTAGAATGAGAATATGGTGTTTAAATTGAGAGATAGAGCAGTTCTAAGGGAAAAAGTGAAGAGCAGACTTTGTGGAGCCAGGAATAGTTTAAACCCAATTAGGCGGCGCTGCCCGTTGTTGCGATATGCTCAAAAACGCGCAAAGCCGTGCAAAAGAGGGATTTAAGAGAGGAAGATGAAGGAGTTTTGGAATTGACCCAAAATGGCCAATAAAACTACAGTTTCAAGTCAGTAACCACTCCCACAGGGGCAGGCAGGCTGCTCAATGTTTTTCACTGCCACTGATCAACAGAGAGACTTTCCTTTAGCCCAAGCAAAAAATGGCCTCACAGAAACTTACAAACAGTTCAAGAACAGCAAGCCTGTAACTGAACTTTTTTAAATCTCAGAAAAGTGGGAAAAAGCAAGATTTTTTTTGTTTTTGTTTTTTCAGAGATAGCAGAGGTTAACAAGTATCAACAAGTTATAACAGTGCAGTAAATGACCCCACACAAGAGTGCTTGGCCAAAGACAGATAAAATGCAAGTTTTGAGAAAAAAACGATTTTAAAAATAAGTGCAAACAGGAGATTCAGTAAACAGCTGTAGGTTGTGCTCTAAATACAGTTACTAATGCAGAAATCAAATTTAACAAGCCAGAAAATGCTCAAAATAGGCGGCTATGCAGAAAAACTTAGCAAATAAACAGAGGAAAAATACTTAAAGTCTCAAAAGTGGCTCCTTTCTTCTCTCAGCGTTTTCTCCTCTTGGTGGGTGCTTCACCAACAGCCATCAAGCCTGAAAAGATGCCAAAACCACGAGGCAACCAGGATTTAAGAGAGGAAGATGAAGGAGTTTTGGAATTGACCCAAAATGGCCAATAAAACTACAGTTTCAAGTCAGTAACCACTCCCACAGGGGCAGGCAGGCTGCTCAATGTTTTTCACTGCCACTGATCAACAGAGAGACTTTCCTTTAGCCCAAGCAAAAAATGGCCTCACAGAAACTTACAAACAGTTCAAGAACAGCAAGCCTGTAACTGAACTTTTTTAAATCTCAAAAAAGTGGGGAAAAAAGGAAAATTTTTTTTTTGGTTTTTTCTTTTTTCAGAGATAGCAGAGGTTAACAAGTATCACAAAACGTAACCAGTAGGATACACCACGAGAACACTTCTTGTTCAGCAAATCCTTTTAATTCCAAAACGAAAAGTGTACAGGTAAATGAGC
>NC_056726.1:1865430647-1865443823 GCF_019279795.1 Protopterus annectens | reverse complement strand
TACTTGTGCTAAGCGATTAAGAGGTATGATGAGAATGAAGCCTAATATGTTGATTGGTACCATCAAAGTATTATTTTTATCTTTTGTCAGTTATTCAAAGACTGGTCCAAAAGTTTTCATAGGGGGAAAAATACTTAGGGATAGTGGGGGCAGAATTATGGGTGTATGGGTAAAGTTAGCAATAAATTGCTCTGTTGACATATTGGCTATATTAGCTATATCATTTGAATTGGAACGTGTGATATTATGTATGAGCTCATTATATTGCAGGGATGTGTTCAAGTTATAGGGCAGCCTCAAGTTTGAGCATCTTTTTATTTAGATTTGTAGTGCTGAGTCGGCCCACCATGATGATATTCAAATTTGGCTTATATCCACGTAATGTGCTTTATTACCTACAAGCCAAATGGAGAAGGGAATTCCATATAAAGTACTTCATCACCTTTGCATCTAAAGAGGAAGGAATTCATAATTTCATTGACTATGAATTTCACTAGTAGAGACAATTCAGTAAAGTAACATTTTTGGAGGGTTGAGCCTGGATGGTGGAGTGAAAACAGCACTCTTTTGGAATTCTGCAGTAACATCTAAATTATACAGAAAAAATAATTAGAAAAAGAAAATTTCTACACAGAATAACTTTTAAGTACTCAGAGTACCTTATTACTGAAATGTGTAGCATTATCCAAACATTTTCCTGTTAAAATACTTCAGAGACTTACAAATGAAATAAATGAGTTCTTCAAAACATTCACATCTGTATTCTTCACTTAAAAATGATATAAAAATGATTTCTTTTCATCAGGGGTTGATGCTGAAAATAAATGATCTACAAGATAACCTAGTAAATTTATGAGAAAATAGCTTAGAACAAACAGACATCTCAAGGACATGATACGAAAACACCAGACAAAAAATACTGATATAGAATCTGCCTTAAACAATGTAGATTGGAGATTAAAAGAAGAAATGTGGACTGAATACACATTGAAACAAAATACACGGTTATTAAATAAACTTAATGACCTGGAAAATAAAAAAAGAAGATGTAACATTAGAATATCTGGTCTTCTAAAGAAAACAGAGGGGAAAAAAACATATCAGCATTTTTAACTACATTGTTGCTAGAATTATTAAATCTCCATGAAGAACTAGAAAATAAAGAGCTCATAGGTTTATAACAGACCTGTTCCGTCTGCTACCTACCTCACCTCTGAGATCTATTACTGTAAAATTTCTGTCATTTTAGATAAAGAGCTCCTTTTCAACACTGCTAGGGAAAAAATCACCTTTAACATTTGGAAATCACAACCTAAGAACTGACAATGACTATTCTGCTAAAACTATGGAATTAAGAATACATGCTGGCCTATGGTGAAACTACTCAAACAAAATGGAATTAAAGTACAGATAATATTCCCAGCAGGAATTAAAATATAATTACCAGCTGGAAATAGAATATACAACACCATTGAAAAAGCAACCACCTTTGTAAAAATAGTAACATAATCCCTACTGCAGAAGAACTGGACTGGACTTCTACTACCCTGAGGAGAACATCTGAAAAAAAAATCACTGAATCAAACAAATGCTCCAGATCTAAAATTTAAAGACCTCACAATCAAAATGAACTCTTTATAAAGACTTTTCTCTTTCTCAACTACTTTAATATCATTTGAAAACTTATCACTTCACTGTTTAACAGATAGAGAGATAAAATACAGTTAGCAAAGAAGAGAAGAAAGGGAAAGAAAGACATGAAGGGAAAAATGATAATGGGAACTTTCTGTCTCAAAACAATATATTTAAGTGTATATCAGTTTTCACAACCTAGATGTAGAATACACCTTTTAAATTTCTATAAATATAACTATTAAAAGTATAACAGCCATACTGCTGTTGGTTTTTATTAAGATGTGATATATTAAATATAAACAAAAAGACTCAACACTAAAGTGTATTAAACATGCATTGAAAGAAAAAACTTGTCAGTATAACTGAGATTAACTAATATATTAATAGTTTGCTGGTAGTAAACATATGTTGCTTATCTTTTAATTGTGATATTAAATACAAATGGATGGCACTCTCCCTATATTACAGAACTCATGTCTATAACTTCGTCTGTCCTCATATACTGTTTTGCTCTTATGGTTTTCCTTCCAATATTATTTTTAAACTGCAGGACACATTAAGACATTCACAGTGAGAATGCCTTAACTACTGTTTCATTAGTCATTCTCTTGTTAGCTGTGATATTCTGTTTTAAATGAGAAGAGGGAAGGAGAGACTAGTTCTGAGAAAAATGAACACCATAGAGTTGACAGATATGTTCCATTCCTATATGTCTTGAATATTTTCATTTGATATACATGTATATATATATATATATATATATATATATATATATATATATATATATATATATACACAGAAATATATGTATGTAAATATATATATATATATATATATATATATATATATATATATATATATTGGTAACTGCTCCCCAAGGCTTTTTAATAGAAGTATACATAAAGACATGAACCCTGGGAGAACTATACATAACTATATCTCTCTCTCCTCCATTGGGTGCACAGTAAAATAACGGTTGTATATGGAAGTAGAAAAAACTCGTATTTTGTTACTTTGTAATCATAATGTTTTTGTATGCAGTTTTTGGAATTGAAATTTATGTTAAAGATGCTGAACGTCTAACTTGAGACTTGGAGAAGCAACAAAGTGAGAGTAGCATTGTGCATTTCTGGTTTTTGTCTCTGTCTTTCCTCCAATCTTGTCTTACTGTTTTTGAGATTTTTGCTTTGATGTTTTTGAGATGGAGATGATCTTCAAGCTTCATGCTGTTGCTGGTATATTGGTGAATACCTTGTGTTCAGTCAGGATATTACTGGAAGCATGGTTGTTGCATTTTTTGTGAAGAGAGAAGAGGAGACATCACTTTGAAGAAGAGGTGATGACGTTTTTGTTGCAGAAATGTACTGCACTTGTACAGGCAAGGTTTCCCATCCAGTTTTTCATTACTATAGTTGCTTCCTGGTGAGAGATTCTGCCAGATATTTCATTGCCTCTGGGTGGATGTATGTTTGATAACTCAGGTTGTGAGGGAGCTGTGCCTAAGATCATTTCTCTCCTTTTTATGATTGCAAAGGAGAATGATTTATGAAAAATGATATGGCATAGTGTTACGCTCCTTCTTTGTTTTATATTCAGGTTTTGACAAAACATATATAAATAAATTATAGTACTAAATTTGTTCTACTTTCTAGCTAAAAGCTTCCAGCTCTAGAAGGCTAGCATGATGTCTTATTGTGGAAGAGGAGATTTTCTTTTTGCTTTTGACACAGGTGCATAGATTTTATGTTGTCATTAATTAATTTCTCTCCTTCCACTTTTGTCCATCCCACCCTGAGCTCATGTCCTGTTTCTTGTCCTATTTCATGATTTAAACTTAAACATTTCATTGAGATGTTCATAAAACTGAAATTTAACATCTTTATATAGACATACCGAAATCAGACAAGCTATCACATGTTTTGCATAGTTTATGTTACCATATCTGAAAAATGTAATGGGGAAAAATACAGAAAGTCAATGATACATTTCTCTGATACATACAATGAATGGTTAGTATTTTACTGGATACTCACTTTTTGATCAAATATGTCACAATACTATGATGCAAGCATTCCTTTTTTGTTAGGGAAGAGGAGGATAAAGGAAAGAGAAACAACGAAATGAAGACATGAGAAAAGGGAAAGAAAAGAAATGAACTTATTGTATATAATGTTATCTTTATGCATTTGTTCTTAATTTTCTGAAACTTCTAATAAACTGAGTAACTTAAAACATTAAAATAAAATAAATATATGTAATACATATACAATACTATAACTTTTACCAGTTAAGGTCTCAGTAACTAAGAATACACTGCACAGCTCTAATCAGGCTAAATATTTCTACTATTCTTAGGTAATGCAGATTTGTTGGTCAGTTTGCATGAAGGGAAAAGCTTAGTAAATAACTACATTACTAGACCAGGACTTTGAATAATTCCATGTTTTTAGAAAATTAAAGTAACTTTTTTGCAAATCTTTGAATAAAAATCTCAGATGACCTGGTTATAAAATATTTAAAATCGTATCATCATACAGAGGCTACAAGATCTATACATTTTCTTTGCCAGTAAATTTAATAATACATTGCAATTATCAAAATAAAATAATAATCAACCCATCAATCAAATAAAATAATAATCAACAATAATAAACTTCCACTATATTTAATTAATTTGTGGATTTAACACTACTCTCACTAAACATTAATGGATGAAACAACTCTAGGAAAAGATCTACTTTATTACAATTTTTAAATTTAAATATAGCACAATTCATATTTCTTCAAAAGATGCACATTAAACATAAGGGTAAAAAAGTGGAATCCTATGAAATACTATCACAATCCAGTTATAAAAGTAGAAGAAGAAGTTTCATGATACTATGGAAACAAACTAAGTATATCTGAAATACTTTATAAATATGAAGATTGTGATGATTTAATGATGCTTTTAATAATGAATTATAATAGACTCTTGACATTGGTCATTCTATATTGGTTTCCTGGAATGAGTCTAACCCTAGCAAAGAAACACTTAGATATATTAAATAATGTCAAAGTAAACATAATTTTAGGTAGAGACTTCAATTGTATATTAAAATAACACAGAAACCACTGCAACAAGGAAGCTATGGTTATCAGCAGCATCAAAAACCCTTAAAATTGATAGAACTGGTACATTTAAAAGATACATTCCCATTTAAAGGAATCAAATCTCTAAATTTGTCTCATTCTTCTCACTATGGAATGCAAACTAGATCTCTCAAGATATAATATAATACCCTGTCAGATCACAATGTCCTTATTTTAAAATTTTAAATCACATACAAGAAACTCTCGTACATCACCAGAACATCAGTTTATATACCCAAGTTAAAGGATTACAAATTGTGGATACTTACTGAAGCTGAATTCTTCTAAAATCAAATTATACAGAAAAAGCAAATGTAGTTATGGTTTGGGACTCATTCAAGGCATATATATGTCAAATTAAAAGAATGGGAATCTGAATTTATAAATATCCAAATTAACTGCAAAAAGTTATAATAAAAATGATAAAATTACAATGGATATAATACTAGACTTAAACAAGAAATACTCTCATATGTATGCACACAAAACAGCTATAGCTATAGAAAAGTTATAAAATAAACACACTTGCAATGACTCCTAAAAATATGCATAACATACCTAGGAGAGTTAATTAAAGAACATAAATAATAAAAACTTACTCTGATATTGATAATATTAGATACCCTTAGACAATATTTTTCATCTTTAAATTGAAAATTAGTGCTTTCAGATTCAAATCTAGAGAAAGAATTAGACAACTTATCTTTAGAAAGAATCACCCCCTGAAACTAAGAAGGAGTTATCAAAACCAAGAACTATTTAATAAAATCAAACAACATAAAAGAAATAAATCTCCAAACATAGAAGGGAGGGAATTTTACCAAAAATATATTATTTTTTTCATCCATCAATTATCTCTTTCACAACACCCTCATAGAAATTCAAAATAATGAAGTTATGCCTTGATCATAGGTTCATAGGTAGGCACTAGGCTATCGGCCCAAGGACCTACGTAAGCCTAGCCAACAAGGTTCCCCGGCTTACACCACTTAAGAAAGTTATTTTCCTTTCTTGGAGATACTCTTTAATTACTCCAATACTGAAGCAAAAAAAGAGCCTCAATTTTGCTCTTCCTATAGGCCCAACTATTTTTAAAATAATAATTCCACATTTTGCATGTCAGTCTTTAATGATAGACTAAAATAGCCTTTGATGCAATTAATAAATACAGACCAAACTAGCTTTGTACATAAAAGACATATTCATGACAATATTAGAATAGTATCATCCCTATTCAAAGCATTAGAGATATTTAATTTTCCTAAAGATTTAGATCCCTTTTGGAGAATATATACAGTAATAATAAGGCATATATTAAATTAAAGTTATTCATGTCTGAACCAAATATTTTTACCAGAAAAACTGAGTAAGGTTATACATTATCCCCTATACTATCTGATCTAGCCATTGAATTACTAGCTGTCTCTATAACAAATAGCATAAATGCATAGAACATTAAATAATTGTAATTAAAATAAATGCTTTTGCTGATGGCATACTTCTAACCATCCCAAATAAACAATCAGCACTAAAAAGGTTGAATTTACCATTAATGAATTCCAATTATATTCAGGGATAAAATTTAGCAATACAAAGTCAAAACACTTATTCTTAAAAAAATTCACAAGTATGCAATATTAACATAACTGAAAAAAAATATCTTTAGAATTCTTAGGTACTAACGTAATGGGCACAAACAAGCTAAATATACCAAGTATAAAAAATCCTGGAAACTATCACTAACTTAACCACTAAATAGAACAAATGATGATTTCTTTTGAAGACAAATTACAATTAGTAAAAATAGTTTTATTACCCAAAGTATTGTATAGTATACAAGTTTTAGACTTATTCTCTGGCAGATCTCAAATAAACAACATTAACAATTTATTATTAAAATTCTTCTGGTTCCCAGGAAACCTAGAATAGCACTACACCATCAGATCAAACCTTGGGTTTCAGGGGGAATTAACTTTCCAGACTTAAATACTTACATAAATTTAGTGATTATTAAATTTATTCTTAGTTTGATAGATCCAAACTATAAATCCATCTGGAAAGGTTCATAGGTTCATACTAGGCTATCTGCCCTAGGGCATTTATAAGCCTAGCCAGAGTGTGTTTGGCTTTTGCCACCCATTTTAAATGAATTTTGCTATGCCCTTTTTCGAGGTTAGTATACTGTGCCTCAGTCTAACAGTGGCACAGAAGTAATACCCGGGTAAACCTACGCTTTCCCATCCACTCATCAAGATTCCTCTTGAAGAGAGTCAATGAGGGACTCTGCCTAACCTGGACTGGGATTTTATTCCAGAGTGAAGGGAGCCTCTGGGTTATGAATCTGTCCCTCCAGCATGTCCTATTTATTTCAGTGATGAGGTTCAAGTCTCTCGAGCGCGTAGCTCGATGGGATTTGGATTTTCTGATGTGCAGCATGTCCATTAATTCCGGGTTGGACATGGCTTTATACATCAGGCACAGATCACCTCTGAGCAGGCTGTATGCCACTGAGTAGAGCTGGAGTTTTTTTAACTGGCAGCATATGGCATCTGTTTGAGCCCTTTGATCCTCTTGGTGATGTACTTTTGGGGTCTTTCCAGTTGCTGCAGGTGTCTGGTAAGGTACATCCCAAAAGGGGCATTGTACTCAATTATGGGCCTGATGAGGGATGAGTAAAGAGGCGCAATGACCTCCCCTGATCTAGATGTGAATCCCTTCATGATTAGGTGGGCTATATAAAATGTTTTTCTAACCACTTTAACCATGTGGTTTTCAAATGAGAGATTGCTATCAACTTGAGTCCCCAGGTCCCTAATTACTTCTTCCGTACTTAATGGATTACCACCTATGTGGTAATTTGTGGGCACTTAGTTTTTGCCAAAGGGGATGACTATACACTTTTTGGTGTTTAGCTTGAGGCCATGGCTCTGACACCAGTTGTCTGTTTCTATGAGACCCTTTTATAGGATGCTTGTGTAGGCTGGAGAGTCGATTATGGCACCTAGTTTGCAGTCATCTGTGAACTTGGTCAGCCACAGTCCTTCCATGTTGGCCTGTACCTCCGAGAAATATATACCGAACAAGAGAGGTCCCAGGACTGAGCCTTGTGGGATGCCACTTGTAATTGGTTTGGAGTCTGACATGTCTCCAGCAATTCTAACCAAGTGGGTTCAGTCCTTGAGCCAGTTTGCAACCCATCTAGTGACATAGGTGTTTATATTTAAGCTGGTGAGCTTATCTATAATGCCCGAGTGGGGTATTGTATCACAGGCTTTTGCGAGGTCGAGGTAGGCTGTGTGGACAACCTTCTCCTCGTCAATGGCCTTGGTGACTGTTTCAAAGAAATCGACCAGGTTTAAGAGGCAGGATTTGCCCTTAACAAAGCCGAACTGGGTAGGATCCAGTGTCTGTAGGTCCCCAATATCTTTATTTATGAGGTCCATGATGATCCTTCCAATAGCTTTGCAGACCAAGCTAGTCAGGCTTATGGGGCGATAGTTTCCAGGATCGGTTGAGGCACCACCTTTGTGGAGAGACACCACTGTTGCTGTATGCCACTCTTTGGGTACATATCCTGTAGTAAGGCTGAGATTGAGCAGCAGTTTTATGTTTGGGTTTAGCTCTTCTTGGAGTTCATGTAGGACGCAGCCCGGGACACCGTCTGGTCCCATTGATGCTGTGTTTTTTGCTTTGGAGAGGGCGGCTCTTACCAGAGCATCTGAGATGTCAGGGGGGCAGCACTCTGCTGGGATAGATATTTGCCCTTTTGGTGGGGAGTGGGGGAGCTTGCGCTGAACCTGTCAGCTAGGACGTTGGCAATGTCTGTGGGTCCGGTGTATTTTTTGTCATTTTGGACTAATTCTGAGGTTATCTGGGAATTCCCACCCAGGTTCCTAACATAACTAAAGAAAGCCTTGTGATTATCCTTAGTGTCCTGTGCAATTTGTCTCTCAAAGCTGGCCTTAGACGATTTTATGAGTGCCTGTAGTTTTTTGCTAATACTGATCAGATGCCTTCCCTTTTTGGGATTTTGCTCTATCATGTAGTAGCTGCCTCCTTCTATTGTATAGTTTGTTTATGGCTGGGGTCCAACAGACAGGATGCCTGCCTTTGGAGGATTGGGTCTTGGTTTTATTTGGGATTACATGATCCATGCATTCCTGAAGGTGTTCATAGAATGCATTTAGAAAGGATTCTGCGGTCTGAGCCGTATTTTCCACAGGCCCGGGGGCTTTGAAGGATTCCACCTCGGTTTTGAGCAGTGTGAAATTTGCTTTAGAGAAGTTTTTCACTGTGGTTTTATGGGCAGGGGGTGGGGTCAGCATATGAATATCCAGTGATATTAGTTTATGATCTGAGCTTACCAGTGAGGGATACACTTCTGGTCTGGAGCATGGAGCCCCCATGTTGGTGATGATCAGGTCCAGTATGTTTTCCCCTCTTGTGGGAGTGGTAACAAGTTGTTCCATAGCATTTGAGTTTATAAATTCTAGGAACCATTGGCCTAGGGTGTTGGAGCTAGACTAATGCTCCTAGTCTATGTTTGGGTAGTTGAAGTCGCCCAATATAATGGTGTTTGGAGAGACCTTCATATTTTCAAGTGTTCTCAGGAAGGACGAGTGGGGTTCCTGGGTTTGGGAGGGTGGTCTGTAGCAGGCTATAAACTGGAAGGCAGTTTTACCCACTGTTAGTTGCACATGGATAGTCTCTGATGCTTCGTGCTGTGCCACCAACCTGGAGGTGTGGGTATCTTTGACGGATATTGATACTCCCCCTCCTTTTGTGGTTCAGTCCAAGTTTTGAGGCCGAAAAGCATGGTATGAGGTATAACCTGGTAGTGCTGGGTTGCTCTCGGGAGCACTGAACCAGGTTTCTGTTACTGCACAGATATCAATGTTCTCCATGCTAAGGAGAATTTTGAGTGCGTGCATCCTGAGGTTTAAACTTCTGGCATTGAGTAGCATTACTCTTAGTTTCTTATACCTTGTGAAACCTATGGAGGTGGGTTTGTCTTTTGAGCCTTGCCTAAAAAAGGCACTATGGGGGTGGCAAGAGCCTTTGCCAATATCCAAAAGCCCAGGGGTGACAGGTGCAAGCCATCCTAGTGAAGCATCATGGCTTGTCGAGCATGTCATCCCAGGCTGACAGGCATTGGATCCCCTTTGAATGACACCAATACTTAAGCCAATTTTTGAAATTGATCATCTTGTCTTCATATTGTGGCATCATTCTTGGTGAGGGTAAGATGCTACTCAAGGTCAGGGTCATACCGGCCTGGGCTACATGCTCAGAGAGCTCCTCTATGTCTCTTTTCATGTAGTCCAGGGAGGTACATCTCAGGTCATCACACCAGCATGGACAATGACTGAGTCATATTTGTACTTGCCTTGGAGTGACCTGAGTGCTTGTGTTATGTGGCGGATCCTAGCGCCCGACAGGCAGCTCACCGTGACCTTCTCCTTGTTCAGCCTGGTGAGCGGGACGTCAGTGTGCCTGATGATAGAGTCACCTATTACAAGTGTATCAGGTGTGTTGTTTAGCCTTAAGGTCTGTGACTGTTCAGCATACTGGCTTTGTGAGCTATGTGTTGCACGTGTTTTGTTTTGTCGTAGTGGTTGCTTAGGTGTCTGCTTTGGAGGTCTCTGCTGCTTAGGCAGATTTTTATTTAGAGCCTCTGAGTATGTTTTTGTGTGTTTATGTGTTTGGTTTGCTGTCGTGGTAGGTCTATGTGAGACTGGAATTGTAGTGAGTGTGGTTTCCTTCTCCTCCTGACTGGTTACTCCAGTACTGAGTTGAGAGAGCTTAGACTCCAGTTTGGCTATATGGTTGCATCTCTCACATGTGTTGGAATTTGTTGGGAGGAGGAGAGGGTTGTCTGTGTACATGAGGCAGTTGTAACATTTCCTCAAGATTCCCAGATTCACCAACTGGACCAGAAAGGAGATTGACAACTGACCTTTGGACATGCTAGAATAGTACTGGGAATTCCTTTATAATTGAAAAAATGGGCCAATGGGGAACAAGGTACTCAAGGGAAGTTTGTGAGGGTGTAGTACTTTTAATTTTTTAGTGCTGACTTATATAATTGCTTTAGTGAGCAAGTGCCAGGCTTTAGAGTAGGAATATGGTGTTTATTATGAGAACTAGAGCAGTTCTAAGAGAAAAAGTGAAGAGCAGACTTTGTGGAGCCGAGAATGGTTTAAACCCAATTAAGCGGAGCTGCCCGATGCTTCACTATGCGCAAAATTGTGCAAAGCCGTGCCAAAGCGGGTTTTATACAGGGGGACTTGAAAGAGCTAGAAATTGGCCCAAAACGGCCAATAGACTACCAGATTCATATGATGGAAATACTCCTCCAGGGATAGATAGGCTGCTCTAAGCTCCCCACTGCCACTGGTGAACAAAGAAGCATCTCTTTATCCAAGAAAGGAAATGGGCAACACAAGAACTTTCCAAAAGTCCAGAATATAGCAAAGCCTGTATTTGGACTACTCTAGGTCAGGAAAGACGGGAAACAAGGATAATTTTTTTTTTTTTTGCAAGAAACAGCAGGAAAATGCAATAAATATGTAACACAGGCTAGCGCACTTGAGTGTGTAGCCTCAACAGGTTCCTATAAAAAATAACAAGAGATTTCTCTGATAAAACTGATCATACTAGAATCAGCAACTGGGAATTAATGAAATGTGTATGTTGGCAACAATGCTTCAGTGAACTAAAAGTTAATGATGGTCATGTTTCATAAAAAAATATAATTTAGATTCTCCAGACTGGATTTTATCTACATAATGCATTACATGCACAGCAGAAATGCCTTGTACTATCTCAGTCTCAATTTAAAAATAAACCAATCTTTAAATACCTTATTGAAGGAACCTTGTATAATAAACTATATACTGAACATACAATCTCCAAGCTATATAAGATACTTATACAGCATTTATATTAATGAGAAATTCTGGAAATTTATTACAACTAGCCACAGAACAGAGGTCCAAATCCATGCCTGGTTGCAAAATATTTTATTCACAAATAGGATGAGCGCTTTTGTCTTGAGTACAAGACTTCATCAGATACCTCCACATTACATTACTTAACTATTTATACCTTATTCCATTAAATCTAATTAAAATTTAAAGACACACAGTGCCTGTAATGTAACGTGGAGGTATCTGATGAAGTCTTGTACACAAGACAAAAGCGGTCATCCTATTTGTGAATAAAATATTTTGCTATCACTCGTGGATTTGGACCTCTGTTCTGTGGCTTTTGAGTTTCTATAATTACATCGTTTTGCTGTTTTCCAATTTATTACAACTAGACATGACATAAATCTAACTTTAGAGAATAAAAGTCAATTATTATATTTAATAAAACACACATCTTGTTACAATATTGGCAAATGTTTACTTGGAAGTTTTATATACAGGTATTTTCTAACACCTAACAGAATAGCTAAACTTAATAAAAATATGACCATTAAATCCTAGAGAAGTTTGAAAAATTGTAAAGCAGACTGGTCACATATTTCTGACTGTTGTCTTATTAAACCCCTTCTGGAAAAAAGTTGAAGATTTTTTATAAATATTGTAGTTTGATACATTTACATTGTCTAAAACTTCTCTTATCTATGTAACAGAAACTTATAAAATGCAACGAGTCTAATTATTTACTTTGGCCAATTTTTGTGGTGGCAGATAAAAATGTAATGAAGAACTGGAAGAAGTCATTACTACCTTGATTGGAAGATATATTATTCTCATTAAAGGAAGTTATTTACAAAGAGCTCAGTATTAAATAACTCAAAATCTTTGGACTAATGTGTTTTCTTGCATAGATTTATATCAAAATATAACAGCCTCCACTTTAGGTTAATTAGAACTTCTATTTCATGTTTTTTAAATGCTTTATTGCTCTATTTTGTAAGAAACTTTACCTTGCATGTTTAATTGGGTGTACTTTTGAAGAACGAAAGTTCACTTCTTCGAACTTCAAGTGTATACCCACACTAACGTGAAAGTGCACTTTCACGAAAGTGCACTCTCGCAAACCCGCTAGACCGAACGGGCTAGCAGTCACGGACCATAGGGTTAGGGCACGGGTTAAGGTAAGGGGATAGTCAGTAGGGCTATCCCCTTACCTTGACCTGTGCCCTAGCCCTAAGGTCTGTG
Organism: Protopterus annectens; assembly: GCF_019279795.1. Taxonomy (NCBI): domain Eukaryota; kingdom Metazoa; phylum Chordata; order Ceratodontiformes; family Protopteridae; genus Protopterus; species Protopterus annectens. Next base: position 1,865,430,885 of record NC_056726.1, on the reverse strand, counting down.
ACTATCACACCACAGTGGAAGACATTCCAAATCGGGCTATGTCCTCCACTGTGGTGCGATAGTCACGGACCTTGGGGTTAGGGCACGGGTTAAGGTAAGGGGAGAGTTAGTAGCCCATTTTTCAATGTCCTCCATTGTGGTGCGGTAGGTTCGGTCTAGTGAGCTTAAGCGAAACTGCACTTTCATTAAAGTGCACTTTCGCTTAAGTGGGGATGTACTTTCCCATTTCGAAAAAGTG
>NC_056726.1:1865360647-1865428147 GCF_019279795.1 Protopterus annectens | reverse complement strand
AATACATCATATCCTCACCTACAAAATGAAAATAGCTGGTGATTCCAGGTGTATACAGACATGCATAACTATGTATTTATGTAACATACTTAACTGTTTATGAATGTGGGGTGATGGAAAGATTATAATGACATAATTTCAGAAACAATAGAATAAACCAAGAGTAAATATTCAATATGAATGAATTAGCAGCTACAGAAGTAAAAAAAAAAAAAAAAAAAAAAAAAAAACAGCATGGCAAACAGAACTATCCTGCAACCCATCTGGGAGAAATGCTAGTTCATACCTTCTGCAAAATTATTGTTCTTAGTCAAATAGTTTCATAGGTTTAGTTTCATAGGTTCATATTAGGCTAACTGCCCTTGTGGGCAAATTTTAAGCCTAGCCAATTACTCCCAAGTGAGAATCAAACCCTGTACCTTGAGTCTCCAAGGTAATGTAATGTAAAAAAAATGTAAGGAAAAGTCAGAAAAAAGGGGGAATATTAATTGTGTGAGTCAAAGCTGATTTCCAGAAGACATAAAAAAATGCTACAGAATATATAACACCAAAAGAATGTCTACAGTTCAATAAAATGCACTTCTGAAACCTTAGAAGGGTGAAATTTGTATTATGTAAATTGTGCAAAGTGGCATGTAAAGCATTATAAATGATGCAATAAGTTATCATATCCTGACATGTAAATGAAAAGTGAATATAACAATGGGAAGTACAACATAAGAAAGCAGTAACAAATAAATAGAATAATGCTAGGATTAAGATGTGTTTGTGAATGCATCCAGTTAGAAACTATCAGATAACCACTGACTGGACTAACAAGTATTACAAATTTTCTGTAATATCATAGGTTCATAGGTTCATACTAGGCTATCTGCCCTAGGGCATTTATAAGCCTAGCCAGAGTGTGTTTGGCTTTCGTCACCCATTTTAAATTAATTTTGCTATGCCCTTTTTCAAGGTTAGTATACTGTGCCTCTGTCTAACAGTGACACAGAAGTGATACCCGGGGTAAACCTATGATCTCCCATCCACTCATCAAGATACAATCTCCCATCCACTCCTCAAGATTCCTCTTGAAGAGAGTCAATGAGGGACTCTGCCTAACCTGGACTGGGATTTTATTCCAGAGTGAAGGGAGCCTCTGGGTTAGGAATCTGTCCCTCCAGCATGTCCTATTTATTTCAGTGCTGAGGTTCAAGTCTCTTGAGCATGTAGCTCGATGGGATTTGGATTTTCTCAGGTGCAGCATGTCCATTAATTCTGGGTTGGACATGGCTTTATATGTCAAGCACAGATCGCCTCTGAGCAGGCGGTATGCCAATGAGTAGAGCTGGAGTTTCTTTAACCGGGCAGCATATGGCATCTGTTTGAGCCCTATGATCCTCTTGGTGAGATACTTTTGGGGTCCTTCCAGTTGCTGCAGGTGTCTGGTAAGGTACATCCCAAAAGGGACATTGTACTCAATTATGGGCCTGATGAGGGATGAGTAAAGAGGCACGATGACCTCCCCTGATCTAGATGTGAATCCCTTCATGATTAGGTGGGCTATATAAAATATTTTTCTAACCACTTTGGCCACATGGTTGTCAAATGAGAGATTGTTATCAACTTGGGTCCCCAGGTCCCTAATTACTTCTTCTGTACTTAATGGATTACCACCTGTGTGGTAATTTGTGGGCACTTTGTTTTTGCCAAAGGGGATGACTATACACTTTTTGGCGTTTAGCTTGAGGCCATGACTCTGGCACCAGTTGTCTGTTTCTATGAGGCCCTTTTGGAGGATGCTTATGTCGGCTGGAGAGTCGATTATGGTGCCCAGTTTGCAGTCATCTGCGAACTTGGTCAGCCACAGTCCTTCCAAGTTGGCCTGTACCTCCGAGAAATATATACCGAACAAGAGAGGTCCCAGGACTGAGCCTTGTGGGATGCCACTTGTAACTGGTTTGGAGTCTGACATGGCTCCAGCAATGCTAACCATGTGGGTTCTGTCCTTGAGTCAGTTTGCAACCCATCTAGTGACATAGGGGTTTATATTTAAGCTGGTGAGCTTATCTATAATGCCCGAGTGGGGTATTGTATCGAAGGCTTTTGCGAGGTCCAGGTAGGCTGTGTGGACCACCTTCCCCTCGTCAATGGCTTTGGTGACTGTTTCAAAGAAATCGACCAGGTTTAAGAGGCAGGATCTGCCCTTAACAAAGCCGAACTGGGTAGGATCCAGTGTCTGCAGGTCCCCAATATCTTTATTTATGAGGTCCATGCTGATCCTTTCCATAGCTTTGCAGACCAAGCTAGTCAGGCTTATGGGGCGATAGTTTCCAGGATCCGTTGAGGCACCACCTTTGTGGAGAGGGACCACTGTTGCTGTACACCACTCTTTGGGTACATATTCTGTAGTAAGGCTGAGATTGAACAGTAGTTTTATGTTTGGGTTTAGCTCTTCTTGGAGTTCATGTAGTACACAGCTCGGGGCACCGTCTGGTCCCATTGATGCTGTGTTTTTTGCTTTGGAGAGGGCGGCTCTTACCTAAACATCTGTGATGTCAGGGGGGCAGCACTCTGCTGGGATAGATATTTGCCCTTTTGGTGGGGGGGGGGGGTTTGCATTGAACCTGTCAGCTAGGATGTTGGCAATGTCTGTGGGTTCGGTGTATTTTTTGTCATTTTGGACTAATTCTGAGCATATCTGGGAATTCCCACCCAGGTTCCTAACATAACTAAAGAAAGCCTTGTGATTATCCTTAGTGTCCTGTATAATTTTTCTCTCGAAGCTGGCCTTAGATGATTTTATGAGCACCTGTAGTTTTGTGCTAATACTGATCAGAGATGCCCTCCCTTTTTGGGATTTTGCTCTATCATATAGTAGCTTCCTCCTTCTATTGTATAGTTTGTTTATGGCTAGGGTCCCAGCAGACCCCTCAGAGGTATAACAACCTTGGAGGTAGTATATTTAGGATTACACCAAGGGACAGAAGCCCTTCATAGATGCAGAGGATGTATAAACTCCCCACCCAGTCTTCATTGCCTTTAATAATAGTTATTTAATTTTCTTAATATTTTTCTTCACTTTTCCCACTGATTCTTTTCCTGGCTTTGTTTTTGTGAAGGGTCAGCATTGTTAATGTGGTAGTTGCTGTTATGTTTCTAATGTGTTGTGTAGTTGAGTGAATTTCTTTAAGATTGTTAAAGGGGAAGTGTCTTTTCCAATACTTATCTCATGCAAGCATGCACACACACACACACACACACACACACACACACACACACACACACACACACACACACACACACACACACACACACACACACACACACACGCACACACTCTCACTCACTCATGCATACATACAGACACACATATACATGCATCAGTTTTTTTTTTCATTTTATGTAGACACAGTTACAATGTAGAATGAGTGAACCATGAAGTCATGATGGATCGCACAATCACATGCTCTTTGAGTTTCTTTTTCTACATTTAAAAAAAGTTTTTTCATTATTTTCTGACTTCATTATTTTTTTCTGTGTCAGGGAGCCTATTTTTGGGACCTGATAAATACCATTTAGTTTCCAAAGTACTGTGTTAGGAATGCATGTTACATACTCTGCTGTACTCTGGTAAAGGAGATTGTACTACTAAGGGGCTTTTTTGGGATGATATCCTTCTCCAGCTTTAACACTGATGCTAATGTGGACTAAATAGCTTCTGTGTGAAACACATTTTGCAAAGCAAATTAATATTTGCAGTTAGTATAGAGGATTAATATGCTGTTGATAAGATGCTTCCTTTGATTCAGTGGTCCAGTTTTTGAATTCCACTACCTCTATTGCCTAACTACAAAACTCTGATCAAGTCACTTAACCAGATAGCACTGTGAAGCTGAGGTTGAAGAAGGTCTATGTAGACGCATGTTCTACAGCACTTTGAAAAACTTCTTGCCAAAATAACTTTCATCTGTTTGTTTAAGGCAATGAACAAATGCTTTTACCACTGAAGCTGATTGCAATAAAATTCATTTTAAAGATAAGCCAATACATGCAAACAAATGAAATACAAATAGAAAAAGAAAAAAATCCTGCAGAGGAGAATCCCAGTACAACAAATATTCTATTTAAACACATTTAATAATAACAAAACACATACAATTCAATATTCAATTGCATTCATGCATGCTTAACAGATTAATTTTTTCAGAATGGGTTTTATACCCTTATACTAATAGGATTTGTTATTATCCAGATTATTTGGAGCAATTGATTTTCAAATGTTTTCAGACCTCAAGAAGTAAAGTTTTCCCTTATTCATACTCTTTAGAAGCCTTCCCTTGACTGTCCCAATTTTTCTATCTTTTGCTCAGTATCTGGCATTTCATTTATTGTTACAACTATTCAGAAAGTGTTATATGTACAGCTACAGTCATATTCATCTTCTGTTGGCTTTCTATATCCTAAATCGTGGAACAGTTCTGAAACTGCATTACTATGAGAGGTTAATGACCTCTAAATGATCACAGATCAAGCACTAAATACTATTTTGGCCCTTATTGATCTCGCAGTGCAATTCAATAGTATGAATCATGAGATCACCCAGACTCTGGCACAACATTGTGTGAGTGAAAGGTTAGGTTGCTGTTGCTTTCTTGTATTTTGTATTACTTTACCTTCTTCTATTTTGTATATTCTGATTTGTTTGCTTTACACTGTGTTTTACTTGTATTCTGCTTTCAATTGCATATTAAAACAATGATAGAGACCATGGCTGTGTCTTTCGTGAGTCACATAGAAATTAGAACAGGTCAGTTAAAGAGTCATACTAAAGTTAGAACAGGTCAATTAAGGTTAATTATCTGTGAACTGAGGGTGGAGCTTGGAACTAAATCTTCTAAGTGGTTGAATAAAACATTTCAAAGATTTACTGGAAAAACTCACACAGACTCTGCCACAACTTGCTGTGAGTGAAAGGTTAGTTTGCTGTTGCTTTCTTGTATTTTGTATTACTTTATTGCCTTCTTCAGTTTTGTATATTCTGATTTGTTTTCTTTACACTATGTTTTACTTGTATTCTGCTTTTTAATTGTATATTAAAACTAGGAAAAAGACCACAGTGGAGTCTCTCATGAGTCACACAGAAATTAGAACAGGTCTCTTAAGGAGTCACACAGAAGTTAGAACAGGTCAATTAAGGTTAATTATTTCTGAACTGAGGGTGGAGCTAGGAGCTAAACCTACTATTTAAAGGGTAAAATATAAACATTCAAAGCTTTACTGGAAAGGCTCAACCAGACTCTGCCACAACTTGCTCTGAGGGTAAGGTTAGTTTGTTGTTGCTTTCTTGTATGTTGTATTACTTTATTGCCTTCTTCTGTTTTGTATATCGTTATTTGTTTTCTTTACAATGCATTTTACTTGTATTCTGCCTTTAATTGTATATTAAAACTAGGAAAGAAACCACAGCTGTGTCTCTTGTGCGTCACATAGAAATTTTCTCCCACCCTTCCACCCTGGTGCTGTTGTGCTCTTAAACTCAACTGCCTTTCTAGTTGTATGCTCCTTATGTTAATTTGACCACATATCTACTTCCCTGTCCCCTTTCATTGGCTGTTGTGAGTAATCACAAAATTATCATTTTTCTGAATTCAGTCCCCTTCAACTATTTAAATTTATTGGCCATCCCACTGTATTCCACAGAACCAAAATACAAAGTGCGCACCCCCCCCCCTTCAAGCTATCTTTATTTTTTTATTTTATTTATTTTATTTCACATTTGTTTACTGGGATCATCTGACTGCACATGGCTGTCCATTATCAGTAGAGGGCCTGTGAGCAAAGCTCCAAAACTTTTGACAGTATACAAAGCATATGTTGCTTACATAACCAAAGTGATTTAGACATATAGTTAGACAATACACTAAGAAATAAAATATGATACAACACAGCAAAAATATACAATCATATATACATTCAGTTAGTTTAGTAGAGGTATTGTAGAAATTGTTTTAAGCAGAAGAAACGAGAAGTATTTATGTGTTTGTTTGGAGGGAGGCATGAACATGTTTGGATAAGGATCAGTAACATAAGAAGGGAAAGATCTTGCACTGTATTTATGAGAAAAAAGTAAAGTTAGGGTAGGTTCCCTGACAGAGGGTAGTAACCAGATGTGAGTAGACATCTAAAGTGAGCTTGTATGTAGTTCTACTGTGGGAGTTTTAATGAAGATTTTAGATAATGGGTAAGGGGACGGCATTAGACTATTGTCAGCCAGTAGCTAGGCAGTTGCATATCTAAGAGTTGTTTAGGTGATAACTGAGCTCTTTTTTTGAAGGTGAATTTGTTAGACCGAACCCTGATTTCAAGTGGTACAGAGTTCCATGTCTTGGTGATCTTACTAGAATAGAGGGAGTCACCAGGGCTGTAATGGCTTTCGGAGATTGCAATTAGAGCCTTGTTAGTGGATCATAGTTCTCTGTTGTTGGAGTAGGGGGTGACCAGGTCTTCTAAGGCAGGAGTTTTATTGGGATGGTACAGAATTTGGTGAGCTAACATAAGTTGGTTAATGGCTAAGGTATTTGGGAGGTACAGCTAGGAAAGTTGTTTTAGGGCTTGACAGCGACGGGTCCGGTAGGAGGAGTTTGTGACAAATTTTGCTATTTTTTTTTTTTAGCATGCATGCAGTTTGTTTAAATTGGACTTGTTTGAATTAACTAGGACAGGAGAGGCAGACAGTAAAGTTGAGAGAAGATGTGTATGAGCTAGGATGATTTTACTGTTGTTAGTTAGGAAGTTTTTTACATCTGTAAAGAGTACCTAGTTTTTTGTGGATTTTGCATATTATTTGAGCTATGTTGTTGTGTCTTTTGGGTTTTCCCGGTTAGGGGTTGCCACAGCAGAACTCCGGTCCACTAATGATTGGCAGTAGATTTTTACATGCCAAGTTGCCGGCCCTGATGTACAACCTTCAACGAAGGTATGCCCATTCACGCATGTCTCCACACAGAAGACGCTCTAGCTGAGAATCGAACAGGACAACGTCTTAACTGTGAGGCGACAATGCTACCACAGCACCACATTATTTCAGCTATGTGTTTATTAAATTTCATATTGTGGTCTACAATGCCTCCTAGTAATTTGGTGTGTGTGACAAGGGAGATGGGGTATTGTCTGATGCAAAAATAGTGAATGTGGGAGAAGGCACTGTTGCTTGTGAGGGTTGGAAATGCATAAGTTGGGTCATTTTCAGATTTAGTATTAACTGGGAGTTTGATAGCTAGGTTTCAATGAATGTAAAAGCCTCCTGAGTCTTGATTTGCAGTTGTTGGATAGTGGGGGCAGAGCAGATCATTGTGGAATCATCAACATATTGAACTGCATTTGCTAGAGGGGTGGCTTTGTAGAGGTTATTAGTGAATATAGTGAAGAGTAGAGGGCATAGAATTGATCCTTGTGGTACACCAAGTTTCACAGGAAGAAGTGGTGAAAGAGAGTCTCTCCGTTAAACAGCTTGTTGGCACTGGGAGTGGTAGTATTGAAACCACAGTAATGTGGGGGTATTTATTTTTAGATCTCTGAGTGTTGCTAGCAGTTCAGTATGGGAGACTGTACCAAATGTTTTTGATATGTCAAGGAAAACTACAGAAACTAGTTGGCCATTGTTGTGTTACATACTGACTAGGTTAATAAATTGGATGAGTGCATTGACAGTACTATGGTTGGGGCAGAATCCATGTTGAGTTTTGGCAAGGAGATTTTTGGAGAGGAGATGTGTTAGGACCTGGGTGTGGATACATTTCTCAAGTATTTTTGCCAGTGGGGATAGTATAGCTATAGGGCGATAGTCAGTTAGTTCAGTAGAAATGCCACCTTTATGTATTGGTATAATGTGGGAGATTTTCCAGAAAAGTGGCACCTTTTGTTCAGAGATTGATCTGTTGATGATTATTGAAATTTGGTGGGAGATGGCTTTGGCAGCTACTTGAAGGAATTTGGCAGATAGTTTGTCGACAGCTAGGGTGATGAATTTAAGTTTGGTTTGGTGTTTTTAGATGATATTAGTTGACACTGGTTGTAGATTAAAGGAGTTTGGGTTATTTGGTGGGTTATGTAGTATAGTGAGGGCTTAGGAGGGGGGATCTGTGGACGGTTTTAGTATAGAGTTGGTAAAGAACTCATTGAATTGGGTTGCTGTGTTTTTGGAGGTAGTACCTATGTTTGGATGAGGAGTCTGTGATTTGTTAGGTTGGAGAATAATAGTTATAGTGGCCCAGAACCTTTCTGGATTTGTATAGTGCTTAGATGAGATTTCATTATAGTATTTATTTTTGTTTGCTCTGATTTTTTTTTTTTTTTTTTTTTTTTTTTTACTATGTTTCCCAGTTCTGAGAATGCTTTTCTATTAGGACTAGTTTTGTTTCTGTACCAGGTGTCCCATGCTTTGTCCTTTTGTCTCATGAGTTGTCTAGCATTCTTGGTAAGCAACGGGGTATAGATGGTTTTAGTGTGGATTTGCCTTGGGGAACAAATTGATTGAGAATGTTCAAAAAGATAGAGTTGAAGTAATCAACTGCTTCACCCAAAGGAAAGGTAGACCAGTTGAAGTGGTTAAAGGCTGTGTTAAGGTAATCACCCCTGAAGTTTTTTGTGCATTTTATGTGTTTAAGGGTGCTCATTTTAGTGAGTTTAAATTGGTCTCTGATGAAAAAGATTGGGAGTTACTCGCTTTGAGTGTCGAATAGTGTTCTGAAGTTTTGAGTGGTAGTTGGCCGATTGGTGAGAATCCAGTCTAGGATTGATTCTATTTTTGAGGTTTTGTGTAATCTAGTGGGGGGGGGGTTGTATAAGTTGTGAGAAACCATAGAGGTTGATATAAGTTGAGGGCTGGGGTCAGTTAAGTGAGGTCCAATCAATGTTGACGTCACCTAGTATAACTGCTTCAAGGGGGGAGGGTTTCAGAGGCCCAGTGGAGTAATGATTCTAGGGTTTTGTTGTTATCCTCTAGTGGGATATATGATCCTAAAATGTTTAGCTGCTTTTGTGTACTTAGTCTTATCTTGGCGGGCAGGATTTCTGCATTATTAAATGCAGGGATTTCTATGTTAGGTAGTTCAACGTCAAGGTTGTTCTGATATAGGAGAACAACTCTGCCGCCTCTTTTAGGAGTACAGTCTTTTCTTAATATGCTCTAGCCTGGGGAAGTATGTCTTCATTTTTAATGTGTGGTGTGAGCCATGTTTCTATGAGAAAGATGATGCCAGGTAGATATAGTGCTATAGCTACATGGAGATCTGAGATTTTGTTTAGGATGTTTCTTATGTTAAGAATTATTATTAGTATACCAGATGTTTTCTAGAGTAGGTTAATGTTGGTGATAGACTGATTTTGTTATTTTTTTAGGTTATTTAGTGGACCTGGGTTGGGGTTGATATCGCCATAGCATAACAAGTGAGAGGTGATGTTTATTATAGTTTGTAGGTATTTTGAAAAGGCTAAGTCACATTGAACAGATAAGCTACATTTGTATTGGTAGTGGATGTGTTTGTAGGGTTGTAGGTCATAGGTGTTAAGGTTAAAGAGTGAGGGTGAGATGAGCAGGAGATAGTTATGAATTCTGGATGTAAGGTTGAGGTGGTATGACTTCTGTTGGGATTTGTGATGTCGGTGAAGAAGTGTGAGGTTGGGTGGGCTTTGATGGTGAGTGCTAGTGTTAGGATTATTTGCTGGGAATACATGTTTTGTTCATTAGAAGTGGTAGGAGTGCATAGAGATAATGCTGTGGAATAAGCAGGGGCTCTGCTAATATACTGGCAGGTTTGACTGTAGCTGTTTTGTGTGGAGGGAGGTACTGTTTGTAGAGTGGATAATATGAGAGTGGAGGTAGGGGAGGGGGTTGAGCTAATTTTTTATGTGATTGGAGGAGAGATGTGGGAATTGGATGGGTGTGGCATGGCTAGATATAAAGGAAATGAGTGGGGGGGTGGATGGAAATAGGGACAGGGTAGGGGAGCAGAATGAGCCCAAGCAGAGTGAGGGCAAACAGAGTGGGTTGGACCAGACTGAGTCAGAATGTGAAAAACTATCAGAAAGGTAAGTACTGTATAAAACCAAGGTAATGCTGTTGAAAAAATAGGATGTTTCTATCCCTGCTCCAGGCATGGCTAGGTATAAAGTAAATGAGCAGGGGGTGGATGGGAATAGGGACAGGGTAGGGGAGCTGAGTGAGTCCAAGTGGAGTGAGGGCAAATAGAGCAGGTTGGACCAGACCAAGTAGTGTATAAAAACTAAGGTAATGCTGTTGAAAAAAAATAGGATGTTTCTATCCCTGATCCAGCTAAGTGTAAGGGAACTCAGGAGCATAAAAACTAGCTAGCACTTAATGAGGGGGGGGGGGTAGTTATTCCTTGCTGCTGACCCGTAACACATTAGGTATCATAAAAATAAACAATGCTCAAAGCCTCTTAAAGTAAAGCTAGGTAAAACACATACAAATGGTTTAGCTGAAGGCTCGGAACTCCCAATAGCTTGCAGGGCTGTGTTTTCACTTGAGAAAGCAGCCACGGTGTTGCTAGAGTTCTTATCTGTGGCACAGTTTTTGCTGCTGAGAGCATAAAGGAGTAGCAAAGGGAGCCGGGTTTTAAGGAGCATAAGAAAACCCATGCATATGGCTCAGCAGCAGGGATAATTGCTCTTGGTCTTTTAAAATTAGTGGCTCTCCATTTAGACAGCTAAAGCTTAAGGTACCCCCTCTTTCATATCTAACTGCTTAGTGCACACTGCAGTGTTTAGGATATTAACCCATTTTCCCCATCTTACCTTTAAAATCTGCTATGTCTATTGCAAAACCACCAACTATTAGAGAGCCCACATTCTGACTCTCAGTGGTCATCTTGGAATTAGTGCTTCTGTTTTCTCCTGGTGAGAGGAGAAGAAGTGCAGTGACATTATTTCTTGGAGACTGCTGATCACCAGAAAGCTTAATAACTGCTTCATAGGTGACAGCTTGGAATTTGTGGTTATATTCTGCTCCTGGTGAGAGAAGGAGCAGATGGACATTATTTCCTGGAGACTACTAATCACCAGAAAACCTAATAACTTATTCATAGGTGATGGCTTGGAATTTGTGGTTATATTCTGCTCCTGGTGAGAAAAGGAGCAGATTGCATTGATTCCTGACTGTTTGTGGTTGACAGTGAATGTCTGTGCTTGACGTTTCCAATTGGTCTGGTTGCTTTTCAATGCATCTACCAGGAAAAGGCTACAACAAGCCTACAGACATTGTATCATCTGGGACAAGACTGTGGATCACCAAACAGGCTGTTGTCTGCTTCTCATCTTGAGACCGGTTCTAATGTTTTGCTTCTGGTGAGAGAAGAAGTAAAGGAGCACAGTATACCAGCAGAGTGAAGCTGTGTTGAGACCAGCACTATTAGAAGCCAGGCAGCTGCCATTCCTGTGACTCCCTTCATTTCATCATTCTTGACAAGCTAATTCTTTGTTTTCAGTAAGTACTGCTTGATTTGTTTCTACCTTCAGAATATCTTTCTAAGCACTTCATCCTTAAATTTTCAGGGTCTACTTATTTGTTTCCCCTAAATTGTTTGGCAGCGCCCTGTATAGGCACAGACATCTTGAATGACATTTTTCCTGTAAAAGCATGACTGAAGTTTCTACATAGTTCCACACAGGACAACTAGTTTGCAGTGACAAGCACTGTCCCCGGAGTTGTAAACCATATACTCCTGACATTGCTTTCTATTCTCACTCCAACTGTCTAATCAATAGAAAAGGGCTTGTTGCCATGGATATGAACTTTGCCAGTATCTCCATTACAAGCTTGGTGGCTATGGGTACCCAGAGGCAATGAAGAAATTGCCTCATGTTTACCGTAACCAGTTAATTCTCAAACAAACTGATATGGTATATGAGAGATAAATTTACACAATATCACTGTAGGCAAAGATCTCATATAAAAGTACTCCTGATGTCAATAAGGTTGTCAGTAGTACACATGCTGCACCCATCACACATCAGACGTATAGATCCACATATGCTGAGGCATTTAAAAGTAATCTTCCTAAACATCAAAGACATCCTAGAAAAGTACACATAAGAAATACCTTCAGCAGCCCCGAATGCACTCTTTCAAAACAACACCCAGATCAACAAATACAGCTACATCTCATGGAGCCTCTACTTCTAACCCCATAAGGCAAACCACCAGACAATTTAACATTCTTGATACTGGTGACTCCATCATGAAACACACTCATACCTCTGAACCTTTTACAGCAAGAAATATGGACAAAGCATAAATAAACATGGCATAAAGGCCCCAAAATAGGGATAGTTTTAGATATTACTCTTACAGACTTAGAACGTTGATAGAATAACTGGTTTAGCATTAGCAAGAATTTCCTGACTATTATGAAGTCAGGAAATAATGACAGACATTAGAGTTTCAAATGTCAATCTTTAGTGATGTGCCACTAATTTGCCAGAAACATTGAGTATAATGCCCCCTTAGGTATTTAACTAAGCAGGCATATCCAACAATTGGAATGTCCACATAGGTCCCTTACTAAAAGAATACAGGTTGTAAGTGAAATGTCCTCTGCAGACCACCCCAAGGCCTTATCTCTGGATTCTGTCTCCTACAGGCTGTTGAGGAAAGATCTGTGCCTAGCATACAGGATATTGTCAAACCCCACTCTGATGGACCTTCAGCATATCTACAAAACAAACAGTACCAGAGTTATCTGTTCTAAAGACATAAACTTTGCCTGTGATATTAAAAGGACTTGCTGGAGTGACAGGTATGTATCCCAGAGACTACCCAGTCTCTGGAACAGATTACCCATCGATGTGAAGCATAGTTCCTCCCTAACCCAATTCAAGTGTAATTTGGACAATTGGATGGGGAACAGGAAATTCATCCTTGGCTTGGCACCTATCTCTCTCTAATGGACACAGGCAACCTGCAAATAGTTCATCTCCCAAGCCCCTGCTTGTAAATGTTTCATCTCCCAGTCCCCTGCATAGACTTCAAGGGTACCAGAACTTGCCAGAGATTTGGGATGCATGGATAGGCTTACAACTCAGCCTTGAGGCTGTTAACCTAGTAAACACCTATGAACTGTCTACTTACTGACTCTGTTTTAATCTACACAGTGCTGCAGTAATTTTGGTCTGGCATTTCAGATCACTCAAAGGAAGTTTTATAAATAGCTTGCACAGATGGTAGCTCAATCCCTTTAACAGTGTCTGTACAGGTTTTAAGACATGTTACTTTTCTTATTTATTTATTTTATTTCACATTTGTTAACCTGGTTAGTCCAACTGAGTTTGCAATCAAACCCATATTCAGTGGAGACCCAAGGGGAAAGAACCCCAGCAAACATAAGCAAAAATAAAAATACTGGAGAAAAACTATTAAAAATAACAATGCAAATATGAAATTAATTATAAAGAGAAAAACAAAAGAAAAAATTATGAACATTAAGAGTTGCACTGATAACAGTAGTCTAAATTTACTACATATAAGAGTAAAGACAAAATGATAATGGTCGTTCAAAAGAACATTGATAGGAAGTGGGTGGAAAAGGAATATAGTGTGGAGAATGGGAGGGGGGATAGAAAGGAGGGGGCTATACTAATAGAGCTGAGGGTTTAGGAGGTTAGTTGAAGTAGAAGTTACTAACAGAGAAAGAAAAGAGATGCAACAGGTTATACAGTAGGACAGACTAAGACTATGTGTGGTCAAGGCAATGGCATAATTTCAAGTTTAGTAGGTGGGATTTAAGCTTCTTTTTAAAACAGGTAAAGGAAAGGTTGGGTCTAATATGGAGAGTGAGTTTGTTCCAAGACAGAGTGTTTGTAAAGTAGTTTGCCAATATTCCTCTTGGGTTTATAAACTGAGAGAAGATGCTGATCAGCACTCCAGAGAGACCGGGGGGGGGGGGGGGAGTAGAGAGTAACATGGGAAGCGAGAGCACGACAGGCAGAGGGGTTGTTGAGTATGGAAAAGGTAGTGTGGAGTTGCAATTGTAGAAGATGCAGAAATTCCAGCCACTGTAGTTTTTTTAAAGAGAGGCAGTGATGCAACGAGAGTGGTTGGTTTAGAATAAATCTGGCAGTTTTATTGTATGTTTGTTCCACTTTCTGCATTGAGGTAGTTTGGATATTGGTAAGGATGGGGGAAGCATATAGAAGACTAGGTAAGAGAAATTCCTGTGCAAGTATGCGTTTAGTGTCAGTAGTGAGGAATTGTTTGTTCCTATAAAGTAGCCCAAGATTTTGGTGTTTTTTTTTTATGGCCTGTTGTATGTGCAAGTCAAATTTTAGTCGTTCATAAATTATTACCCCAAGCAGTTTGGTGTGTGAGGCAGGGGAGATAGTGGTGCCATCTAGGGAGGAAAGAAAAATGTTGGATTAAATGTGAGATAGTATCTGAGGTAGGAAGAGAAGGAGCTGTGTTTTCTTTGGGTTAAGGATTAGTTGATTATTTCTGAGCCATTTTGGAACAGAGATAAAGGAATTATGTGTTAGTGTGTGTAGTAGGAAGTGCTTAGGGATAGTGAGATTAGAAGTGGGAGAAATAGCAGTAAGGACAGCATCATGTGATGGGAAAAGGAAGGGAAGAGTTATAGGGAAAAATATAAAGAAATATATTAGGGAAGGGTGGTGGCTAGAAATAAGCAGTGTGAGGGAAGGAACAGTATCGAGGGGTAGAAATAGTGAGCATCTGAAGAGATAGCAGGTGTGCTAGGGAGTGAAAGAGTTAAGTGTGAGAAAGGAAAGCCATAGAGGAGGCAGCCCAAGGTGGGCGGGGAAAAAAGGAAGATTGGTGACAAGCTGAAAAAAGTGAAAGGGTAAAAGCTCAAGTTATAGTAGTGGAAGGGGGCTGTGGGACTGACCAGGCAATGAGGTGAAAGTATAAATTTGAGGATAATTGGGTTGGATGGAATTCGGGGGTGGGAGTAGAGTGAAATGAGCCCAAGCAGAGTGAGGGGGAGTAGAGTGGGCAGATCCACACAACACCACAGGTATATTTAATGTAAGGGCCTAAAACCTGCATTTTATTTACTTTTAGCAGGAAAGGCAGACCCAACAGTATACAATTTTGAGGTTTTTGTCAGGGTTACTTGTTCAAATGTCAGACAAATAAGTAAAACTTTCAAACAGAAATCTATGCCTGAGTGTTAGAAAGCCACAAAGTGCAAGGTATAGTTGTAAAAGTTAGGGTCAGAGAGAGAAATGTATTAGTCATTTTACTTTACTTACAGGGGAAGGAGGCACAAAATAAAGCAGAACAAGCCCTATGGCTGACCAAAATGCTGACTCGCTTTGTTACACAGCACTGTAAAAGAGAGCTTAACAAATGTTTTTTTATATTTGTAATTTACACTGTTGAATTGTTGGGAGAGAAAAAGTTCTTGTTGTTAGAGACTGTGGTGGCCAATTGCAATTCTATAGACACCGTTTTGCAGGAGCTGCAGTATGCTAGAGTAGGTAAATGTAGAGTTTGACTAGAAAAAGAGAAAAGCAGAGATTCTAGGGTAAGCATTAAGGCAACAACAGGCACTTATTTTACAATAGTACATTCAGAGAGGTTTGGGGGGTAAAAGTAGCACATTTCAGAGTGGACTAGGGTTTATGGCTAAGAAAACTTAGCAAGAGAGCAACGTAGTAAAGAACATAACAAACACTTGCCAGATTTTAAAGATATACCAGAAAAACTAATCAATCATTCATCATTGTACAACTGCAAAATAGTCAGTAAAAGCAGTTCCAGTATAGCTAGAACAAGTTATTCAGGTTGTAAATGCACTTATTCAATGTGTGTGAGCAATTTAAACATTAAAAACATATGCAGCAAGTAGTCGCTCTGATGATTATACACTTTCTCTAGGTGCAGGTTCAGTTTAAACACAGATACTACAAAGGAATTCAGTAAAGTCACTAGCTACTTATAAAGATTCTGCAATAAACTAGAGCAGTCTGTGCAGTATCAGAGCCTAGAAATAGGTTGTTCAATTACATACACAAACAGTAAAAAGTCCATACAACTTACACTGTGAGTCACGCCAGGTCAGCCAAGGGGGGAGAGATAGGGAATTCTAAGCACCTAGGTTTGAAAATAGTGCTAGTTTATGCTAGTCATAGTAGGCTGTACTTTGTTAGGTGTGAGTGCAACATATTTCACTATCTTAGAAGAATTGTTTGATTGCAATACAATGTTGGATGGAAGCTAGGTGACTTAAACAAATCATGTCACATAGTCAGGTGTTGTAATTGCATGTAGGTGTATAAAGGGTTGTTACTTTATTCCATGCATTTTATGTCATGAGTATAAGTTGGAGTTTGCACTTCTTGAATAAAACATGGAAGTGGATGCTTGATAATTTAGTGACACTACTGACAAAGGGATATCTGGTAAATTAATTATTTTAGTTCCATCCCTGGATATTGCCAAAGCTGTTATTGCATAGAAATCTTGTTTGCCTTTAAGGAGTGTACACTCTTTTGGGAGGGTGCCTCAGACTCCAGCTTTATCTTTACTGTGCTCTGGCACCTATACTGGTTGTCCATTAAGGCAGTCACACTTTCACAATCATAATTATTCACATATCTACAAACAGAGCTTCTTCTTTTAATTATTACATTTGTTCATCTATCTCCAGATATAGTGCTTAATGCAATTTCCTGCGTTATATCTCCTAAAAGTAATGTCTAAGTATTTGATTTAAAAACAAATGTTTCCTTCTTACAAACTCATGCTCTTTTTCAGGTATGACAGATTGTGAACATTTTCCATACATGTGTACCTGGAAACAACAGTTCAGATACAGTTCTGAATATTAAAAAATATTTTCAAGCAGACTGATATTCAATACTTTCAGTATGTTTGTGGTCATAAATACTCTGTCAAATAAATTAATGTTAGTTTATACTTTATGAAAATGCCATAGGTTTATATAAAATAATTTTGCTGGATGTTTGCAATAATTTATTTGGGAAGTTATCTCCCTTTGTCTTGTGTCAACAATCAAATTTAAGACTAAAATATGTGTGACTGCCTTCATTCCATCCAGTGGAACTATATTACTTGGGTGTCTAGAGGATTCGCTGTTCTGTTATAATGTAGTGAAAATCATAGTTGGTATGTTTTTCGGGGATTAGATATGACAGAACATGGCATTTCTTGCTGATGAGAAATACGTCAGAGAGAACTTCATATGGTTGACATAAGAAATAACATTTCAATGCTAAGAACACAAACTAGAGACAGTCACTGGAAAAGCAATGACACTGAGAAACTGTCCTGACTGTCCAGTGATTCTGAAGTCAAACTGCAATTCTGGGTACTGACATTCTAAGAGAAGGGAGAGAATAACTTGAAGGAGAGGTGATTTCTAAAATGTCCTCTTCTTGGTCAAAAAAGTGCATTGTAGAAAGGAAAAATAGGTGTTAGTTTGGTCATCTCATCATGTCATGTTCCATTTGTTGGCAGTATGAATGAAAAAATAATACACAATTACGTAATTTAAAAATGTTCAGGAGTAGATTATTAAACTGAGTAAAATATGAAGTTATTGCCATTATTATTATTATTATTGTTATTGTAATTATTACTAAGGTTGTTGTTGATATTCTTTTTTTTTGTTTCTTACCTGTTAGTTTTATTATTTGTTTGCATATTTCAGACCCTTTAGTTTATTGCTAGTTAACAAGTGGTTTACTAATTGTGTATGCATTAATGTAAATGAAAAGAGCACAACTTTATCTGCCGGATTCACGATGGCTTGCACGGAGTGTACGAGTAGAGCAAGACTCCATGCAGCCATCATGTCCGACGAGCGATCCAGGAACAGCTTGTAGGGGCGTGTAAGAGAGCTCATAAAACATCTCCTACACGGACAGGGCTGGGATATGCAAATTACCTCACTTGCAGCCAAAAGGCATGTAAATGAGGTAAATTTGCGATCCAGGAAGCACAAACCTGTCCGAGTAGGAGCCGTGTTAGCTGCAGAAATGTACTCAGTTGACAACTGAGTACCGTTCTGCAAATAGCACAATGGAGCCTTGTCAGCTCCAAATAAAGGTTGCATATGGTTGAGGAAGCATGCCAATGGCCAAATATACGGCCATTGGAAATGTTCCCAGATGCAAAATTAAAATAAAAATACTTTTTTTCGGCGATTTCCGATGTTTAAGCGTAGCGCAGCGCCGCGCAAATGGGGTGCGCTAAAAAAAATCATAAAATAAAAAAATAAAAGCCACAAACGTGGAATCTATGAAAATTGTTAAATTACAACATAAGGGAATAGCAGGCTGAAGACAACATGGCCACCGAGTAGGGGTTACTAAGGGGAGAAGCCCAGTCTAAGACATGTAACCAAGCATTAGTAGCAATCCTATGTAAATGAGTGTTAGGATAGTGAATCACACTTTTACATAGCAAATGAGCAGTCAGTGGAGTGTAGGAGTAGGATATGGGGAGTAACAGAGTAGGAGATAGGTGACATCACAAGGGCGGTATGTATGAAAGTAGTGAAGCTCATAGGAGCAGAGTGGCATGTGTCAGCTGTCAGTTAGACATCATGGAAAGAGGTGTGTCAACAGGTAGGCCAGGGAAAGCCAGGAATGGAAGGTGTATACTGTGGATAACACCAAAGTTTCTTGCTGAGCAGGTATGGGCACGTGTGCCCACCAGTAAACCCGAGTAAGACAGAGTGTGCGCATGAAAGCGTGAGTGCGCATGTTTAAGCCAGAGTAAGCATGTATAAGGCTGTTGAAAGACCTGTAAGCGCGTTTGCGCTGGTGTGCGCACGTTTTAATCCAAATAAGCAAGTTTTAGTCCATCTAAGCATGTGTGCGTGCGTGTGAGCTGCTGTGAGCGTGTTTGCGCTTGTATGTGCGTCGCTCCCCCTGAGGAAACAGAAAGGAAAAAGGAAGCACAACAAATAGTAGGAAGCTACCAGGGAATACTAGTAGAGCTAGCAGGTGAAAACAATCAGAATCAGGCAATTACACAGGCAGAACACTAGCCCAGCCCAGCACTTAAAACTCTGCAAACAACAGTGCAGTTTGTTTCTCTCAAGAGACACTGCAATACTGGAGTAAGCTACTAGAAGTGAAAACTGAAAAAGCTTCACTCAGACAAAAAATGCTAGGGGCTGCCATTGCTGTTATAAGGCGACATATGCTATATGCTGAGGGTGGTGACAATGCAAATGCTGCCGGACAACCCACAGTGAGGAGACGGAGAAGAGTGTACAGGCCTAGGGTCACCTAACAGGGGTTACATGAGCTGGAGATAGTGGAGCACTGTAGAGTGGACAGAGACTTCCTGCAGCAAATTGCTGAGCTGTGCAGGCCACGCCTCACACACAGAACCAACAGAGGGGAACCCATCCCAGTGGAAACCAAGGTATGTGTTGGCCTAAGAATACTAGCAACAGGTACCTTCCAGAGACCAACTGGTGATATGATGGGGATATCACAGGCATCAGCATCCAGGGTACTGCAACATTTCCTGGATGCCATGTCAGCACATGTCGATGATCATGTATATTTCCCCAATTCCTGTGAGGTATTGGCCAGCAATATGCGTCTCTTCCAGCAAATAGCAGAATACCCTGAGGTAGTGAGTGCAATAGACTGCACGCATATATGCATCAAAGCACCAGCCAGTGAGCGGGGTAGGGCCTACATTAACCACAAGGGCTTCCCCTCCATCAACTGCCAGGTCGTGTGTGATGCCCAGGGCATAATAATGAATGTGTGTGCTGGCTGCCTTGGAAGCTACCATGATTCCCATATCTGGCATCTGACACAGCAGTACCAGACATTTGCCAATGGGGACATCCCACATGGTCACTTAGTGGGGGATGCTGGCTATGCACTGGAGCCATGGCTGATGACACCCATCAGAAATGCACACACCTAAACAGGAACGCCATAATGAGGCACATGCACAAACACGAAATGTAATTGAGCGTGTGTTTGGGTTGCTCAAGTCACGGTTCCGGTGCCTGGACACATCTGGTGGAGCCTTGCAATACTCACCAACTACATGTACCCAAATTGTCATGGTATGTGCTATGCTACATAATACGATTCTGGGAAAACAGCTGCAGCAGGACCAGCATAGGCCTGGGCCAAACAGCCCCCCACCATTGCCAAGGCCATCACAGGCAGAGCTTGACTCGGAGGAGGAACAACCTGAGCCTGCCCCAGTAGGCAGAAGGAGGCGTGCCCAGTATGCCTTGGCCTTGGCAAAGAGGCAATGCATAGCACATACACTGGCTCAGTAGGAACCCTGGAAATGATACCTCTCTGACTCCCACATATAGTGAAAGGGATGCCTAAGTTGACACAACCTGCTTTCAAACATGTGCAGGGAGTGTAGTATGTGCATCCGACATAGGCAGCCCTGCAGCACCACCTGAGGCATGATTGCCATGTGTTAAGCAATGTAAGGTAGTGCTAAACAACATTTACCACCATGTAGTATATGCAAACTTGATGACCTTGAGTATCATCCTACCCTCACCAAACATGATGCCACAATATGAAGACAAGATGATCAATTACAACAATTGGCTTAAGTATTGGTGTCAGTGAAAGGGGATCCAATGCCTGTCAGCCTGGGATGACATGCTCGTCAAGACATGATGCTTTGCTAGGGATGGCTTTCACCTGTTACCTGTGGCCTTTTGGATATTGCCAAAGGCTCTTGTCACCCCCATAGTGCCTTTTTTAGGTAAGGCTCAAAAGACAAACCCACCTCCATAGGTATCACAAGGGATAAGAAACTAGAAATAATGCTACTCAATGCCAGAAGTCTAAACTGCAAGATGCATGTACTCCAAGCTCTCCTTAGCATGGAGAATGTTGATATCTGTGCAGTAACAGAAACCTGGTTCAAGGCTCCCAAGAGCACCCTAGCACTAACAGGTTATACCTCATACCATGCTTTACAGCCGCAAAACATGGAGCAAACTACAAAAGGAGGGTGAGTATCAATATTTGTCAAAGATACCCACACCCCCAGGTTGGTGGCACAGCATGAAGCATCAGAGACTATCCATGTGCAACTAACAGTGGGTAAAACCACCTTCCAGTTCATAGCCTGCTACAGGCCACCCTCCTAAACCCAGGAAACACACTTGGCTGACTGCAGAACACATGAAAATATGAAGGTCTCCACAAACACCATTATATTGGGCAACTTCAACTACCCAAACATAGACTGGGAGCATTACCCTAGCTGCAACACCCTAGCCCAAAGGTTCCTAGAATTTATAAACTCAAATGCTATGGAACAACTTGCTACCACTCCCACAAGAGGAGAAAACATACTGGACCTGATCACAACCAACATGGGGACTCTATGCCCAAGACCAGAAGTGTATCCCTCACTGGTAAGATCAGACCATAGAGTAATCTTACTGGATATTCACATCCCGACCCCAGCCCATGGCCAGAAAACCACAGTGAGAAATTTTTATTAAAGCAAATGTCACACTCCTCAAAACTGAGGTGGAATCCTTCACAGCCCCTGTGCCTATGGAAAATACGGCCCAGACCTCAGAACCCTTTATAAACACATTCTATGAACACCTTCAGGAATGCATGGATCATGCAATCCCAAATAAAACCAAGATCCAATCCTCCAAAGGCAGGCATCCTGTCTGGTGGATCCCAGACATAAAAAAACATACAATACAAGGAGGAAGCTACTATATGATAGAGCAAAATCCCAAAAAAGGAAAGCATCTCTGATCAGTATTATTGAAAAACTACGGCCACACATAAAATCATCTAAGGCCATCTTTGAGATAAAAATTGTACAGGACACTAAGGATAATCACAAGGCTTTCTTTAGTTATGGTAGGAACCTGGGTGGGAATTCCCAGATATGCTCAGAATTAGTCCAAAATGACAAACAATACACCGAATCCACAGACATTGGCAACATCCGAGCTGACAGGTTCAGTGCAAACTCCCCCCCCTCCCCACCAAAATGGCAAATATCTATCCCAGCAGAGTGCTGGCCCCCTGACATCTCAGATGCTCAGGTAACAGCCAGCCTCTCCAAAGCAAAACACACAGCATGAATGGGACCAGACAGTGTCCTGGGCTGTGTCCAACATTAACCCCAAGAAGAATTGAACACAAACATAAAGCCAATGTTCAATCTCAACCTTACCAGAGAATATATACCCAAAGAGCAGTGTACAGCAACAGTGGTCCCTCTCCACAAAGGTGGTGCCTCAATGGATACTGCAAACTATTGCCCCAGAAGCCTGACTAGCTTGGTCTGCAAAGCTATGGAAAGGATCATCATGGACCTCAGAAATAAAGATATTGGGGACCTACAGACACTGGATCCTACCCAGTTTGGCTTTGTTAAGGGCAGATCCTGCCACTTAAACCTGGTTGAGTAATTTGAAACAGTCACCAAGGCCATTGACGAGGGGAAGGTGGTCCACACAGCCTACCTGGACCTCACAAAAGCCTTCCATACAATAACCCACTTGGTCATTATAGATAAGCACACCAGCTTCAATATAAACCCCTATGTCACTAGTTGGGGTGCAAACTGGCTCAAGGACAGAACCCACATGATCAGACATGCTGGAGCCATGTCAGACCCCAAACCAGCTACAAGTGGCATCCCACAAGGCTCAGTCCTGGGACCTCCATTGTTTGGTATATATTTCTCGGAGGTACAGGCCAACACAGAAGGACTGTGGCTGAACAAGTTTGCAGATGACCGCAAACTGGGCACCATAATCAACCCTCCAGCTGACACAAGCATCCTACAAAAGGGCCTCATAGAAACAGACAACTGGTGCCAGAGCCATGTCCTCAAGCTAAACGCAAAAAAGTGTATAGTCATCCCTTTTGGCAAAAACTAATTGCCCACAAATTACCACATAGGTGGTAACCCATTAAGTATGGAAGAAGTGATAAGGGACCTGGGGACCCAAGTTGATAGCAATATCTCATTTGACAACCACGTGGCCAAAGTGTTTAGAAAAACATTTCATATAGCCCACCTAATCATGAAGGTATTCACATCTAGATCAGGGGAGGTCATCGTGCCTCTTTACTCATCCCTCATCAGGCCCATATTTGAGTACAATGCCCCTTGTGGGATGTACCTTATCAGACACCTGCAGCAGTTGGAAAGACCACAAAAGTACCTCACCAAGAGGATCAAAGGGCTCAAACACATGCCATTTGCTGCCCGGTTAAAGAAACTGCAGCTCCACTCAGTGGCATACCACCTGCCCAGAGGTGATCTGTGCCTGATGTATAAAGCCATGTCTAACCTGGAATCAATGGACATGCTGCACCTTGGAAAATCAGAATCCCATCAAGCTACGCGCTCAAGAGACCTGAACCTCAGGACTGAAATAAATAGGACATGGTGGAGTGACAGATTCATAACCCAGAGGCTCCCTCCACTCTTGAGTAAACTCCCACTCCAGGTTAGCCAGAGTCCCTCATTGACTCTCTTCAAGAGGAATATTGATAAGTGGATGGGGGATTGTAGGTTTACTCTGGGTATCACTTCTATGTCACTGTTAGACAGAGGCACAGTATACTAACCTTGAAAAATGTCATGGCAAACACCACTTAAAATGTGTGTTGAGAGCCAAACACACTCTGGCTAGGATTATAAATGCCCTAGGGCAGATAGCCTAGTATGAACCTATGAACAGAATTACACACACCAACTAGTACAACTGTGGTCAATGTGGAGTAATGTTTGGCAATGTTCACCCAAGTTGGTGAATACACAGCAATGTTGGACAAGCCTGGTTTAAGTAGGCCATATCTGAACAATATGCAACATGCTCATAGTTGCCCAACTGGCCCTTAACCAGTCTGGTCTGCTCAGTATGAACATTTAAAGCAGTGATGGTACTCAAACCCATGATATTGTGCACCATAGTGAAAGTACTGAACCAGTACACCATGACAGTATTGCAGTATTCAGCCAGTATGAAAGAATGTTGGCAAGTCTTTGCAAACTATCCCATGGAAACCCTGCAGGCACAGCATAATCCCTGTTGAGTTATGACACAAAGGGGTCTGGTAGTAAGAACACAACATGACTTCCAACACACACAGTATAAATGTCAATATTGGCCATGTTCACACACAGACACAAATGTAGTGGACTTCCGATCACAACATATGGAAAGGTCACACTGGGCATGCTCACACACTTGGATAAATGAGACATATGTCAGGCAACAAACCATGGAAAGCCTGAACTGGGCATGCTCACACACTTAGGCCATGTCTGAGTACAGCAGTCGGCCACACATATCTGGCAGTTGTATGTGTTAAACCAGGAACCTCCCACGATCCAGCAATCTGCCCTGTGCACACAGTTAAATGACAACAGACACATATATTAATATACTGGAACCCTGTCATGATCAAACATGTTACGCAGATACACAAGTTGTTCATAGAAACTGGGAAAGCTATGGCAATAAAGACCTGCAAACAGTATCAGCAACAAATATTGTGCATCCCCAACATAAACATAGGTGCAGAGGTCGATACTAGGCTGTCTGCCCTAGGGAATTCATAAGCCTAGGCAGAGTGTATTTGGCGTCCGCCTCTCCAGTAGAGTAGCCTACTGTGCCTCTGTAAAGTAGGTCACAGAAGGCACTGTTTAAGGCTAGTTTGCTGTGCCTCTGTCAAGCAGGGACACAGTGGAGATCCCTGGGGTGAATTTGAAATTTCCCATCCATGCGGCTGGATTTTGCTGGAAGAGGTTTGGCGAGGGGCTATGTCTAACTTTAATTGGGATTCAATTCCAGAGTGAGGGGAGCCTCTGGGTAATGAATCTGTCCCTGCCGCATGTCCTATTTAGTTTTGTGCTGAGGTTTAAGTCCCTGGAGTGTGTAGCTCTAAGGGTCTTGGATGTTATGAGGTGGAGCATGTCCATTACTTCTGGGTTTGACATGGCTGTGTACGTCAGGCATAGATTACCTCTGAGTAGGCGTTAAGCAACTGAGTAGAGCTGGAGATCCTTTAGTTGAGCTGCATAGGACATATGTGTGTAGCCCATGATCCTCTTGGGGAGGTACTGTTGTGGACACTGTAGTTGCTGCAGGTGTTGGGTAAGGTACACCCCAAAAGGGCCATTGTAGTCAAACATGGGCCTGATGAGTGACTAGTAGAGGGCCACAATGACCTCCCATGATCTACATGCAAACCCCCATGTGATAAGGAGAGCTATACAAACACATAAATACACAAAAACATACTCGGAGGCTCTAAATAAAAATCTACCTAAGCAACAGAGACCTCCAAAGCAGACATCCAAGCAAACGCTACCTCAAAACAAAACACACACAACACATAACCCACAAAGTCAATGTGCCAAGCAGCCACAGCCCTTAAGGCTGAATAACACACCTGATACTCTTGTTATAGATGACTCTATTGTCAGACACACTGAAGTGCCGCTCACCAGGCTGAATAAAGAGAAGGTCACAGTGAGCTGCCTGTCGGGTGCTAGGATCCGACATATAATGCAAGCACTCAGGTCACTCCAAAGCAAATACAAATATGACTCAGTCATTGTACATGCTGGTGTGAATGACCTGAGACGTACCTCCCTGGACTACATGAAAAGCGACATAGAGGAGCTCTCTGATCATGTAGCCCAGGCTGGTATGACCCTGACCTTGAGCAGCATCTTACCCTCACCTAGAATGATGCCACAGTACAAAGACAAAATGATCGATTTTAACAATTGGCTAAAATTTTGGTGTCATTCAAAGGGGATCCAGTGTCTGTCAGCCTGGGATGACATGCTCGACAAACCACGTTGCTTCGCTAGGGACAGCTTGCACCTGTCACCACTGGGCTTTCAGATATTGGCAAAGGCTCTTGCCACCCCCATAGTGCCTTTTTTAGGCAAGGCTCAAAAGTCAAACCCACCCCCAAGGAGCAAGAAACTAAGGGTAATGCTGCTAAACGCCAGAAGTCTTAACCTCAAGATGCACGCACTCGAAGCTCTCCTCAGTATGGAGAACATCGATATCTGTGCAGTGACAGAAACCTGGTTCAAGGCTCCAGAGAGCACCCCAGCACTACCAGGCTATACCTCATATCATGCTTTTCGGCCCCAAAACCCGGACCGAACCACAAAAGGAGGGGGAGTTTCCATATTTATCAAGGATATCCACACCTCCAGGTTAGTGGCATTGCAAGCATCGGAGACCATCCATGTGCAACTAACAGTGGGCAAGACTGCTTTTCAGTTTATAGCATCCTACAGACCACCCTCTCAAAGTCAGGAATCCCATTCGCTTTCCTGAAAACACTGGAGAACATGAAGATCTCTCGAACACCATTATATTGGGCGACTTCAACTACCCAAACATTGACTGGAAGCACTACTCAAGCCCCAGCACCTTAGCCCAAAGATTCCTGGAAATTATAAACTCAAATGCTATGGAACAACTAGTCACCACTCCCACAAGAGGGGACAACATACTAGACCTGATCATTACCAACATGGGGACTCTATGCTCCACACCAGAAGTATATCCCTCATTGGTAAGATCAGACCATAAATTAATTTCACTGGATGTCCACATCCCGACCCCACCCCAGCCCAGAAAACCACAGTGAAAACTTCTCAAAGCGAACTGCTCACTGCTCAAAACCGAAGTGGAATCCTTCAAGGCCCCAGGGCCAGTGGAAACTACAGCCCAAACTGCAGAATCCTATATAAATGCATTCTACGGACATCTCCAGGAATGCATGGATCATGCTATCCCAAACAAAACCAAGACCCAATCATCCAAAGGCAGGCGTCCAGTCTGGTGGACCCCTGCCATAAATAAACTGTACAACAGAAGGAGGAAGCTACTACATGATAGAGCAAAATCCCTAATAGGGAAGGCATCTCTGATCAGTACTAGCAAAAAATTACGATCCCTCATAAAATACCCCAAGGCCAGCTTCGAGAGAAAAATTGCACAGGACACCAAAGACAATCATAAGGCTTTTTTCAGTTATGTTAGAAACCTGGGATGCAACTCCCAGACTTGTTCTGAGTTGATTCTAAATGACAAAAAATACACTGAACCCACAGACATCGTCAATATCCTGGCAGACAGGTTCAGTGCAAACTTCTCCACCCCCCCCCAAAAGAGCAAGTATCTATCCCGGCAGAGGGCTGCCTCCCAAACATCTCAGATGCTCAGGTGAAGGTTGCCCTCTCCAAAGCAAAAAACACTGCTTCCATGGGACCAGATGGCGTCCCAGGTTGCGTCCTACATGAACTACAAGAGGAACTAATCCCTCAAATAAAACAGCTATACAATCTCAGCCTCACTACAGGATATGTGCCCACAGAATGGCGTACAGCAACAGTGGTCCCACTCCACAAAGGTGGAGCCTCTACGGACCCTGGAAACTATCGCCCCATAAGCCTGACTAGCTTAGTCTGCAAGGCTATGGAGAGGATCATCATGGAGCTCATAAACAAAGACATTGGGGACCTACAGACACTAGATCCTACCCAGTTCGGCTTTGTCAAGGGCAGATCCTGCCTTTTGAACCTGGTTGACTTCTTTGAAACAGTCACCAAAGCCATAGATGAAGGGAAGGTAGTCCACAAAGCCTATCTGGACCTTACAAAGGCATTTGACACAATACCCCACTCGGGCATCATAGATAAGCTATCCAGCTTAAATATAAACCCCTATGTCACAAGATGGGTCGCAAACTGGCTCAAAGACAGAACCCACAGAGTGAGAGTTGCTGGAGCCATGTCAGACTTGAAACCGGTCACAAGTGGCGTCCCACAGGGTTCTGTCCTGGGCCCACTCTTGTTCGGTATATACTTTTCCGAGGTACAGGCAAACGTGGGAGGACTATGGCTCAACAAGTTCGCAGATGACTGCAAACTGGGCGCCATAATCAATTCTCCAGCTGACACAAACATCCTTCAAAAAGGTCTCACAGAGACAGATAACTGGTGCCAGCGCCATGGTTTAAAGCTAAATGCCAAAAAATGTATAGTCATACCCTTTGGCAAAAACAATGTGCCCACAAATTACCACATAGGCGGAAACCCATTAAGTACAGAGAAAATTATTAGGGACCTGGGGACCCAAGTTGATAGCAATCTCTCCTTTGATAACCACATTGCCAAAGTGGTTAGAAAGACCTTCTACATAGCCCACCTCATCACGAAGGGTTTCACATCTAGATCAAGAGAGGTAATCATGCCTTTATTCATCCCTCATCAGGCCCATCATAGAATACAATGCCTTTGGGATGTACCTTACCCAACACCTGCAGCAATTAGAAAGACCCCAAAAGTATCTCACCAAGAGGATTAAGGGTCTCAAACAGATGCCATATGCTGCTCAGTTAAAAAAACTCCAGCTCTACTCAGTTGCATACCGCCTACTTCGAGGCGATCTATGCCTGACATACAAAGCTATGTCAAATCCAGAATTAATGGACATGCTCCACCTCAGTAAATCTAAATCCCTTAGAGCCACACGCTCGAGGGACTTGAACCTCAGCACAGAAATAAATAGAACTTGCTGGAGGGACAGGTTCATAACCCAGAGGCTCCCTTCGTTCTGGAATAGAATTCCAGTTCATGTGAGGCAGAGCACCTCACTGAATCTCTTCAAGAAGAATCTCGATAAATGGATGGGGGATCGTAGGTTTGTCCCAGGGATTACTCCTGTGTCACTATTAGACTGAGGCACAGTAAACTAAACCTTAAAAAGGGCACAATATACTCAAATCAAGGGGTGGCGTAAGCCATACAGAATCGGGCTAGGCTTATAATTGCCCCAGGGCAGATAGCCTAGTATGAACCTATGAACCTATATAAAGGTCTTTGCAATGACTCTGTCAATGTGATTAGCAAAGGAGAGGTTACGATCTATGTTGGTCCCCAAATCTGTAAATACATCTTCTGTACTTAATGGATTACCACTTATGTGGTGATTTGTGTGCACCTTGTTTTCCCCAAAGGGGATGACTATGCATGTCTTAGCATTTAGCACGAGGTCATGGCTCTGGCAACAAGCATCCATCTCTGTGAGACCCTTATGGAGGAAGCATGTGTCAGCTGCAGTGTTGCTTATGGCCCCCGGTTAGCAGTCATCTGTGACATTTGTTAGACATAATCCCCCCTGTTAGTCTGAACCTCAGAGAAGTATATACTGAACAGGACAAGTCCCACAACTGAGCCCAGTGAGACACCAGTTGTAACTGGTCTGGAATTGGACATGGCACCTGCAATTCTGACCATGTGGGTTCCATCCCTGAGGCAGATAGCAACACATCTAGTGATATAGGGGTTGATATTTAAGCTGGTAAGCATATGTATGATGCCTGAGTGGGGTATTGTGTTGCAGGCTTCTGCAAGGTACAGGTAGACTGTGTGAACTACCGTGCACTCATCCATGGCTTCAGTAACTGTTTCAAAGATATGAACTATGTGTAAGAGGCAAGATCTGCCCTTAACAAAGCCGAATTGTGTATGATCCACTGTCTGGAGGCTCACAATGTTTTTGATTATGACTTCCATGATAATACGCTCCATAGCTTTTTCTACCACACTAGTCAGTCTTATGGGGTGATAGTTCCTGTGGTCCATTGTGGCACCACCTTTGTGGAGTGGGAGCACTGTATCTGTATGCCATTCTCAGGGTACATATCCTGTAGTAAGGCTAAGTTGGAACAGTGACTTAATGTGAGTGTTCAGTTCTACTCAGAGCTCATGTAGGACACAGCCTGGGACACCGTCCGGTCCCATACATATGCTGTGTTATTTGCTGTGGAGAGGGCACCTTTCACCTGTGCATCTGTGATGTCAGGGAGGTTACATTCATTTGGGATGGGCATCTGTGCCCTTGGGGGGTAAAGGGGGGCATTTGTGCAGACTCTGTTTGCCAGGGTGTAGGCTATGTCCATAGGTTTGGCATATTTTGTGCTGTTATGCAACAATTCAGAGCATATCTGGGTTGTTTCCACACATATTCCCGACATAACTAAAGAAGGCCTTGTGATTATCTGTAGTGTCTGGTCAATTTCACTGTCAAAACGTGCAAGTGATGATTATATGAGGGATTGAAGTGTCTTGCCAATACTGTTCAGAGATGTCCTCCCTCTGTGGGATATTGCTCTGTTATGTAGTAGCTTCTTCCTTCTGTTGTACAGCTTATATATGGCTGGGGTCAACCGGACAGGTCTCCTGTTTTGGAGGAGTCATGGTTTTATTTGGGAAAGCATGATCAATGCATACCTGCAGGTGCTCATACAATGTGTTTGTAAAGGATTCTGCAGATTGGACTGTATTATCCTCCAGCACGGGGCCTTTGAAGTATTCCACCCCAGTCTTCACAAGTGCAAAGTCTGCTTTTGAGAAATTCTTTACAGTGATTTCCTTGGCTGGGGGTGGGGATGGGATATGGATGTCCAAGGAAAGTTGTTTATGGTCTGATCTTAACAATGAGGGTTCTACTTCTGGTGTGGAACATAGAGTCCCCATGTTGGTGATGATCAGGTCCAATATGTATTTCCCCTTGTGGGTGTGGTGACTGGTTGTGCCATAGCACATGGATCCACAAATTGTAGTGGCTGTAGGATGATGTTGTTGAGGGCCTGAGTAGTATCCCCAGTCAATATTTGTGTACCTGAAGTCAACCACTATAATGGTGTGTGAAGACCTTCATATCCTACACTGTTCCCAGGAAAGCTGAGTGCAGTTCCTGGGTATGGGGGCGGGGGGTCTTAACTACACACCAAACCAAAATGCAGTTTTGCATAATGGTAGTTGTATATGTATGGCCTGTCATGCTTAGTGCAGTGGTACCAACCCAGAGGTGTGTGTATCTGTGATGTATATGGATACACCCCCTACTTGTGTTGTGTGTTACAAGTCCTGTGGTCATGAAGCATGGTATAGAACATAACCTGGCAGTGCCAGTGTGCATATGTGCCCCTGAACTAGGCATCTGTTAATGCACAGATATTGTTATCCCCCATACTGTGGGATAGTAAAAGATGTACATTCCTCTTTGGAAAGACTGATGATGTCAGCACCCAATAAATACAGCAGGAGAAGAGAAATCATCCAGTAATGCGAATAGCAGGCTGCGCTAATGCGTCTCTCTCAAGTATCATAACATAGTTAGGTAGGGGTTTGAATCCTGCAAATGCTGTGTGTGTGTGTGGGGGTGGCAGTGGGGTGTGTGTGTATGCAATTCTCTGTGAAAGGAATGACCTTTTTGAAGACTGGGATAACACACTAAAAGATGTACATTCCTCTTTGGAAAGACTGATGATGTCAGCACCCTATAAATACAGCAGGAGAAGGAAAATCATACAGTAATGCGAATAGCGTGCTGCGCTAATGCGTCTCTCTCAAGTATCATAACATAGTTAGGTAGGGGTTTGAATCCTACAAATGACATGTGTATGTTTGTCAATGTGCTGTGTGTTTTGCTTTTATTATTGTATGACATATTATTATAACAGTAATTTCAATGCACACATCAGGTATGTGTGTGCCACATACAGATATGTACCTGTGACCTTTAATAGTTCCTATGTGTGAAGCCTGCCTCATATGATTACAGTTGTTACCTTTGCCAGCATGTGCCGCAGCTTACCAGACCTTAGGCCATACATGTATGTTGGTGACAATGCAGGCTACTGCAGTGATCTGTGTCCTAGGCCAACTATGTGACACACACCCATGAAAGCTTTGATAGATTAATGTGGGTGAGGGTTCATGTCTGGAGTATATGTCAGACATGTTAAAACACAGCAAAGTCTGTGAGTGATGGATATCCAGTGTAGGTGTATGGCAACTGTTGCCGATATGCATACAGACACGTTCTTGCTTAGGTGATACACCAAGGGACTGCAGAATACCTATGGAAATGTGAATATCACAGGATAGACAAGATAACACTTGTCCACATGTACACACCATTACCCATTCTACATGATGGGTGCTACCACCTACATGGTACTGTTGGAATACTATGTTAACTACATGCCGATGACAATGCTACAGTTGCGTTACAGCAATACAGCATGGCTTGGACAACAGGTATCTGTCTGCATGATACCCTTGTGGTGGTTAGGTGTGTCATGTGTAGAATGCATTGTAGGCCACTGTATGCATTTGCAGTCATGGATGGACATATCCGTAGTGTGTTGACATGTACGTGTGACTGCTATATGCCAAAGAGTATTGTTCCCAGGGATGTGTGGGGCTCAGTAAGAATGGCTACTGGTATAGTGTAGTACTGCAGGGATATCACTGACACCAGGTTTCTACACCTGTGTATCAGTTGAGGAGACACCATGTAATGACCACGGAATGTCAGGCTATGTAGGCTGTGTATAGTACCAGAATGCAAACCATTAACATTTGGAAACCGTATCACCCACAGCATACTTTCAAACCATGTCATGTTCCATGCTAACCATGTTCACAAATGTGCACCTGCAACTCTGTGCTGCAAACATCACACATGTACTGTCTACACCCCAACACATGGAGGCACAGGTACACACAACAGCAATGTGGCACATGTGCAGACAGTACACTTTGGGAATTAACACTGGTGTATACAAAACTACAATGACAATCATAGTTAATGCATCATGCATGCTCGAATATACCCACAATGATATCATTATACTGTACTGTTAACAACATGATATTATTACTACAGTGCTATGTAGTCATCCTGTGCATCAGCACCATGCTATCCTGTTCCTGCATCAATGTTACAGATGGCAGGAGGTGGCACAGTTTCATCATATGCACAGGGTGTGTACTTGGTTTGCCAGAGTCTGCCATTGACACATCCAATCAACATGTATGTGTGTGTGTGTTAGTGAAGGACAAGAGTACAACATGGGGCAATGTTGATGCGATGTGTGTGTGTATGTGTTAGCCCTAGGTGTTAGCATTATGTGTGTGTGTATGCATGCACACAGTTCCACCACGTGGCTGCCATATACGGGTGTTTGTGGACAGCCACAGACTGTACCTGCCAGGTCATACAGATCACTGTCTCTGGCCACGGACACAGTACCTGTGCCTGGCAGGGGTGCTACGGACAGTATCAGGAACTAAGCCAGACTGGGTACTGTCATCAGAAGCAGTGGGTTGTTGACTGGACACATGTCCCTGCTGGGACTGTCCAGAGCCACATGCACGTGGTCTTCTAGGACGGTGTAATGACAGCACAGACCCAGCATTGCTGGGGCTGGTACTGGCACTATGGGAGAAGCTGCGGGTTTGTTGTCATCCGCGACGACTGCCAGCTGATGAGGTTGCTGGCATACGTCCATGTCGACACCTCAACTGTCCTGCACTGTCCTGGCTCCTGGACATGTAGTTGTGGAAGAGATCTAATGTGTCCCCCCAACGTCTATCAATGACCTCGCTGATATTATGGATGGCAGCCACAATGTCACACATAGTGTCATTCATAGCGGTGTGATGTGCTCTAAGCTCCCTCAGACCCTGTCTGGTGTACCGTTCCATATGTGCCTGTGCCTGCATTACAGCCTGGAACATAGCTGAGGTTGAAAGACCTCTGTGGGCACGTCTGACAGGGGCAGTACGACCACGGATGCTCCCACGAGAACCCCTGGACATCTGCCTGTGTGGTACCATGTCAGGAATCTGGCCATGGCTGCTGTGAGAGGATGCATGTGCCAGTGATACCACACTACCCTGGTCAATGCCCACTGTATGCTGTCCCTCAGCTAAGGACATCGGTGACAATGAATGTATCGGCAGGATGACTGTGCGCATTGATGGGGTTGACTGCTGTGTAGTGTCAATTGGCTGACCAACGACAGACCCTGTCACACCTCCCTGTGCCATTACACATGTATCATCATTATCACTATCCCCAGCAGTGGCTTCAGGTTCCCTGCTGCACTCCACCAGAGCAACATCAGAACCTGTGGGAGGAAGATAGGAAGCACAGTTTACAAATGTGTACACGATGTTAGCACACATGCACACAGGTGAACATGCACACATGCACACAGGCACACAGGTGCACATGCACACATGCACACAGGCGCACATGCACACATGCACACAGGCGCACATGCACACAGGCACACATGCACATGGGCGCACAGGCACACATGCACACATGCACTCATGCACACATGCACACGGGCACACGGGCACACATGCACAGAGGCACACATGCACACATGCACACAGGTACACAGGCACACAAGCGCACATGCACACATGCACACAAGCACACAGGCACACAGGCACACTCCTCAGTACAGCAGATACAAACACAGACACACCTGCAATCCAACACATACACAATACTGTTTGAGGGTGGGTGACAGTATCACAAGGAAAAACATCACTGCACACGTGTCAGCATGCAGATTATGTGTTGCACAGGAGCATGCAGTGCAAGTGTAGACAGCCCTTGTTAATAACAGTATACGTGTACTTGATGGTTATGTGTCGTTGTTCAGTGATTGTCTTGCACCAATGTTGTGCAAGTGTTACAAGCTGTGGGTGCATATATTTGCACACACACACACACACACACACACACACACACACACACACACACACACACACACACACAACACATAACGGTGATACGCAATAACTGCTATGTGTACTTTTGTGGTAAGTGGAACTGGATGTGGTGTAGTAACTTGAGCCATGATCAACATGCTTCTTGTGGTCAGTCAACAATAATAATGTGTGCCAGACAGGCAGCTAGCATGCTGTACCTGAAGTGCAGTAACATGACTACATCCACAATTACACAGCCACTTGTTACATAGGTGTGTAAGGTGGCCAATAGTGAGCATTGCCTAACATGAATGTATTATTTGTTCAAGACTGTTGCACAATGACATGGTAGGCCTCTACCCCTCAGGTATATTATGTGTGCTGCATAGAGGATAAGTGGGATACTGAAGGTTGGCCATACAGCAGGTGTCATAAATGGACATGTATAGCAGGCTAAGGTGTAGTGTCTATGCCAAACATGTGTGTGTTGTGTACATGTGTATCAGGTATGCCTATAAAATGTCCAGTACTGTGTTGCCACACATGTGTGTCATGCTCTGTGTATTGCATGTGAGTGAGGCAGCTACTGAGAATAATGGGATATGCATAGTCTCACAGCAAACATACACAGCATGCATTATGCGTAGGTGTTACATGTGCACACACTACACCTCCATATGACATGCACATGTCATTAGCAATAGTATTGTTATTACACACTCACCAGCATGGATTGGCTGCCTTGCTGTCACTCCAGAGGGACCTGCAAAAATATGACAGTGATTGCCAGTGGCCACAACTGTGCCATTGATACTGTGAGTATGATAAAGTACAGTAGTACAACAGGTGGCTTTCACAGGTATACAGATTATGCTCATAATATCAATCTTGCAGAAGAATAGGCAGGTTAACAGCTACACACACAGTACATATCTCACACACGCATAAACTACCAGTACAGAGAACAGCCAACTACAGATATGGCATGTTACCTGCATACTCCATTTCAACATGCTGGGTGGCTCCGGCCAGCATGATGACACATGTTTGTGGATGTTGTTGTTGGCATGGAGCCACAACACTTAGGAGGTGCTCCTCCACACTGGTGAGGGGGGATGGATAGGTACCCCACCACCTGTGGCAAGCTGTTGTCTGTGGATATCAAACGCTTGCTGCTGGACATGTCTAATTAAATCGCTGCAGTGATGGCGTACCTGCTCATATGTCCGGTTATGCATGCCTATCTCATTTACCTGACGGACAAGACCTTGCCATAGTGCAGCCCTCTCATGCTGGTTCTGGCTGGTCCTGGAAAACAACACAGAGAAAATCTGCACCAGGCTCTGGTGGATCTCCTGATCCTCTGCTGCTGTATAAGGTGGGTTATGCTGATGCATCATCACCCTGGAAGGAAAAGAAAAATATGTGAGCAAGTCATGTGGCACACTTAATATTCTAATGTACTGATATCACTTAACTGCCATATATAACATCTGTCTGTCCATCAGGGGATACACATGTTCGATACCACATATCAGTGCTCAGCCCACAACTGTCTGACAGTGCCTGCCACACTCCATACAACAAACTAGTATACACCAGCACTCGGCACACTGTTTGGGATACAATGCACAACCTCACACTGGTGGTATGTATCAAGCTAATGGATGAAGAATATTGTCATCCCATGCAATGAATGCAATGCACATTTACAGTTTAAATGGTAATCCACCCTAGTCTTTGATGCCATACCCCTACCTGACATATGTGCACAGTTGTTAATATAGCCAGCATACTGCTGTCACAGAGTATACATGCTGCCAGGTATACACACATACCCTGTAACACACATGTGATTGCGGCCATGGTACAGGCATCATTACACACACATTACACATACATACAACACACAAATGTATGATGACACAGATGAGCATTAACTGTGTACCTTATAGTACTGTGTGCCCCTACTTACAGATACCTATGCATGAGATATGTAATCTGTGTAGACTACAGGAAACACACCAGACATTGTTACCAGGGAATGTGAACATACACCAAACTGTAGTGTTTAAGCCTACAACTTCAGGTAGTACAACAGTTCATATGTGAGCTGGATTCAACAGCAGTACCACTTACTGAGCATACATGTATTGCTTCTGCCTATGATGGGACACCGCAGTCGTACACAGGGAACTACAGAACAACATATGCCAATCTACTATGTTTGCATCCTGATAACTGACACATCTTTCTCTGGCCTCACACCTATGACACAAACTACCATGACAGGCACAAATTCACGCTAAGCTATCACACCTTTACAGACCTTGCACACAGTCAGTGTCACACTCATTCAACCTCACATAGCTGGAATTGCACTGAGTACATGTGTGTGTGTGCATTGTGTCATAGGTAGGTACTATGCTATTGGCCCTGGGCCTAGGGCAGCCTAGCCATATGCTACCCTACCCTTTGGGACACATGTAATGTGATTTTACTTGCTCCTGTGAAACAGTTACACAGA
This sequence comes from Protopterus annectens, assembly GCF_019279795.1. Lineage (NCBI taxonomy): Eukaryota > Metazoa > Chordata > Ceratodontiformes > Protopteridae > Protopterus > Protopterus annectens. Next base: position 1,865,391,017 of record NC_056726.1, on the reverse strand, counting down.
GGTGACTCACAGGGCATATTACCTATCTCCATAACATTCATCAGGGGTATGTATGACATCTACTAATAAGGAGCCTTATTTGTTAATGCTGGGTGGTTTAGTCCAGGGTATGGCATATTTGTGTATAGAAACCTGTACCTCCAGCATGTGCTGTTTAGTGTGGTGACAAGGATTAGGGCCCTAGGTCATGTAGGCTGGACGGATTGTGAGGTGTGCCATGGTGGTTGGCCGACTGGTATGGGGGATAACTCTGTATGTCCAGTGGTGGTAACCTCTGTGTAAGAAGTATGCAAGGCACTCTAGCTGTGGTTTTGTGAGTCAGTCTGCATAGGGAATGTGTTTGAGGGCATTATCAGTCTTTGTTAGGTATGTCTGTGGCCTTTCCACTTGCTGTAGTTCTCATTTGAGGTACATACTGCATAGGACATTGTGAGGTGTAGAGGGGCACACTGACTTACATTTCTCTAGCTGACACACCTTTTGTGATGACACGTACCATGTACAGGGATTACAAGACTAGTGTGCCGCTGTGGATATCAAAGGAAGGCTATTTTACACCTGTGTCCCATGTTCCCTTCTGACATCCCCAGTGGTAGGCAGGCAAGCACCTATGTGGTAGTTAGTGGGTAACATGTTTTGGAATGGGGTATGGTACTGCAGTATCAACACTGGTGTTCAGTCCATGCCTTGGTCACCAGGCACCTGTTGCAGTGCATCTGCCCCCAAGTCCCCCTGTCTCACTCTCTCTTTATATATATATATATATATATATATATATATATATATATATATATATATATATATCTGTATACACATATAAATATATAAATATATATATATATATATATATATATATATATATATATATATATATACATATCTATAGACATTCATATCTATCTGTATATATGTATGTATCTACATATATATCTATATATGTATGTATCTATTATATCTATATGTATATACATATTCTATCTATCTATCTATATATCTCTATCACTCTATACATACCTCTCTATGTATGTATATATATATATATATATATATATATATATATATATATAGATATATACATATATAGATATGTAGATATATATATATATATATATATATATATATATATATATATATATATATATATATATATATATATATAGATATATGTATATATATATATATATATATATATATATATATATATATATATATATATATACATACACACACTTCTAAACATCCATTGCTGTACGTATACATGCACATGTAGGCACATAGACTGCCCACCTTTCATGGTGGGAATATCACTTCTGAAGCAGTTGTGAGACATACCATTCTGTAATGATATTGCACAGTATTGTGCAGAATGCATTATGCTGTCCTCAGGCCGTATAGCTGTAGAAGGCCTCACTGGCTCAGTCCCAAAGAAGTTCACCACCACATGACATATACCTGCACTACATGCTGTTTTCAATGCCACACACTACAACCTACATTGATATGTGCACATAGCAACCTTCAACTACATATGTATGTCCAGCCTTCACTAACAGTTGGAGTATGTCCCTTGCCCTATGCACATCTCCATATACATACAGACTGCTAACACATATGGAGGGTTCACAGTATGTAGATTATTTAGTTTACATTACCTTTGCCTCTGACAGCTTTTTTCATTTGGCTTGGTGGCATGTTTGTTTGGTCTCTCTCTCTCTCTCTCTCTCTCTCATTGCAGTTCTCACTGTGATTTCAGGACACTACTATAAAATGATAGGTTAGGTAGGCATAGCCCTTTCAGTTTTGCAAGGTGGGGACCATGCTGGTTTACTGTGGACACTGTTGTGTCAGTCAGAATGTTGGTATAGCTCTCATATCTGAGGCTGTGTTGTAGCCACTGAAATGCATGTTGTACTGAAACCTGACTGTTGCTTCTTCCAGTGCACTCTTCTCAGTGTGTATGTTAACTCACACCTGCTAATGCTAACACTGTTTACATGGGAGCATGTACTTTCCTGTGGGATTTGTGGATTAACTGGCATACAACAGTAGTTCTTGCAATGTGTTGCTATGGCTTTTCTATTTTCCCTTTACATTCACTCCTTGAATGCCTGATATTTGTCTTTACTGGAATGTGTTGCTATGGCTTTCCTATTTTCCATTTACATTCACTCCTTGTAATGCATGATATATTTCTTTCAGCACTAAGTTCTTATATGTTTGCTGTGGCTTGGTGGTACTTCATGCAGTCCGGTGAGCCCAAGGTCTGGGGTTTGACACTTACAAAGGTATTTTATTTTTCTGCTGAGCAGTACTGGGGCCTTGTCATACAGAGTGAATAAGGCATTTTTAAACAGTTGTAAGCGGGAAGCAGGAAGTCAGTGAGGACACCAGCTAGGGATGTGCAGGCTGGGTGTAGGGAAGGCCCATAGCTGCACATTTTTTTAACTGCAATAGCTGTACATATGTTTGACATTTGCTGTGACATTTGAAACCTTCCACCCCTGAGAGAGGGGTGAGGACAACTAAGTATATTGTACTAACAATTATGAATATCAGGCACATGCAGTGCTTGTGAACTGCTATACTGTCATTAGTATGTTAGATGGCTACATCCTTTGATATTTCTGTGTTGTACTCCTACATAAGGGCATGCTTGTGGAAGTAATTCTACAGCTATTCGCAGAGTGTTTAACAGCAGACAGGCTGATATGCCTGTGTGTTTCTGACACATCCGGGCCTCAGATACTCTCAGGTATATATTTGACCAGCCTCAGGGAAAGGTACATATCAGTGGGATACACCCGTGATATAGTTCATATATTCTGCAGTTGTTACTGTGGGGTATTTTGAGCATATGTAGTACTACACCATTTCTGACATGCAAGTAGTATCTACTGTAACTTATTGACAGTTACCATTACTTGGGATTCCCCACCTTTCTGCCTACTGTGAGTACATTTCACAGGGAGTCAGTGGGGCACAGGTAACATTTGTTTGCAAATCAGGGACATCCCTGTAAATCAGTCACAGTTGGGAGGTCTGGCCTCTTACCTATTCAAATATGGCGGTGTTTATCCTGCTCTGATACTGTGTGGGGTTTGTAAGGTGCTACTGTAACATTATTACCCACTAGCAACTACTGTAACATTATTACCTACTAGCATGGCTGTTTCTCTTATCACACTAATGTAATGCAATTCCACAAGAATTGCCAGTAAAGATACACAGAACAAGCTTTGTGTAATGGCCTTCCTATTTTCCCTTTACATTCACTCCTTGTATTTCATGATATATCTCTTTCAGCACCAAGTTCTTGTATATCTGCTGTGGCTCAGTGGTAATTCATGCAGTCTATTGTTTCCAAGGTCCTGGGTATGAGACTGACAGGGGTATTTTATTTTGCTGATGAGCAGACTACAGGCCTTGTCATACAAAATGACTAAGGCACTTTTAAGCAGTTGTAAGCTGGTTTGCGTGAGTTTGCGCAACGCTTAGCTACGCTTAGCTAAGTGCACACAAGCGCACACCTGCTGACTACTGCTTAAAAGTGCTTACTCCCGCTAACACCCGCGCTATTTTCTTTTAAAGAAAAGAAAGTGGGGAAATAGGAAAGTGGTGAAAAAGGGGGCACAAAGAGGGTAGGACAGTAGGAAAACAAGCTTGGGATGTGCAGGAAGGATGTAGGGAAGGCCCATAGCTGCCCAATTCTTTACCAGCAACAGCTGTGCATATGTTAGAAATTTAGAGTGAGATTTGACACCTTCCACCCCTGAGAGAGGGGTGAGGACAACAAAATATTTTGTACAGCCAATTGTAATTATCAGTTTACATGTCCAGCAGACATGTATGTGAAATGGGCAGCTATGTATGGGTTGTAATTTTTTTGTGGGAACAGAGTGCCCTTTTTTATTTTTTTTTTCAGGTGAGAGTGGAATGTGAGGTACAGGAAGTAGGTATATTTGGGGAGGTAGGTTGGGGAGGTTAACAGACAAGACAAACAAGATGCATACAGGGGCAGAGTATGACACATGTGGGGGGTAAACACAATTGACGGGAACGGATGTTTGGATATCGCAAGCCCATGAGCCCACAGATGGCAACAGTGGAATTGAGATCCCCACCCATGGGCAGTTACCACTGCGCCTTCACAGCCCAGGCTGGGGCTGTGCTTGGGGCTGGATAGGATGGGCAGGCACACCCGTGAGTTGTGCCACTTTTGCCTCAAGCTGGCGTAGGGGATCAGTCACAGAATGCCTGATCTCACTATGCACCACAGACTGGACCCTATGGAGGGTGAGTGGAGGCTCTTCTCCAGCCACGCTTGCAGAGGGGGGCAAGCCCCATCCCCTGCAGTGCTTCCACCCGAAGGTGGCACAGGGCCATAGGAGGAGGAGGTCTCGGCCTGGGCACTGGTGCCAGGTGCACTCGCCAGCTGAGGTGGGAGAGGTGGGTCCGCTGGAACCCGCCTTCCCTGCTGTCCTATGTTTAGCAGTATTTTATGGTATTTTGGGTTAGTAACAAACAACACCATTCAAAATTAGTTGTAACAGCATGCATCAGTATTCCCATTAACCAAACACACATGAATTCCGAACATTGAGCAGCAAGCATAACACATGCATATTTAGAACAACAGTGGACATTCCAACAGCGTGCAGGGTTGATTGGTGGCAACAGGCCATCAGGTTTGGATATGTGAACAGGGTACATGCATCAACGTACATGCAGATATGTATAAACCAACAGGACAAATGTCCATGGGAATTAATTGTGAATACACATACCCAGTTTGGTGTGGTATGGCATAATTTGTTAAAATAGGGTAGGGTGGAGAAATATTACATTAACAACTTAAACTACCTATACATATACTGTACATTCCTAGTAGATGCAGATATATATCCCCTACATGTATTAGTACAGTTTCCTGTATGTAACCTTAGGAATGTTGGTGATGGGGATGTTACTGCTACATTAATATACATTCCATTTTTATTCATATATGTTCATATCTGGCTGTGTTCAGGTAAAGCATCCTGCTACATTTGATTTATATGGGTCTAGACAACTGTGGATGTTCAGCATTTCATACAACCATACTATCTCCATAATGCAAGGATACAACAACATATCCAAATTGTGGGAAGGACACAGTCCAGGTTCTGTACTTTATTAAAGGCATTTTACTCTTTGGTTGTGGCTGTCTTATTCATTTCATTATGTAGTGAATGCAGTGTACCTTTATTCCAGACTTATTACAGCTTTCTTGGTAGCTTCAAACTCTCTTTCTCACACTCTCTCACTTATTTTATATTTACATTTCAGGATGGTACTTAATTCTAGGCTTTATTAACATTTATTACTGAGTTACAAAAATCCTTTCCAGTTGACTGACTTATTTCATATGGCAGAATTTACAAGGATGTATTCGACAGTTGTCTATCCTTTATTGATTGATTACAACACTCATTTTCAGGCTGAAGCAGTTATCTGATATTACAATACAGGTGGAAACTCTATTTGAGACTTGTTTAATCTACAACACTGAGCTCTTTTTCAAGCTGTCCCACTTATATTCTATAACAATACCAGCAGAATAATTACTAACCTGCCTGGTGGCGCAACCTCGCCAGCCTATTAGCATAGGCTTGCCGATTCGTGGAACGAACACCTGCAGCTGTAATATAAATGAAGGAATATTGTAACATACCTATCCATACTATAGGCTAGGATAGCATTTCTTACATACTTAATTACATGGATAGTTACTCAGTAGTGGGGCATTGCTCATTGGTCATCTGGCGGGCTTCCTGGATCCATCGGTTCAGTTGGTCCACCTTTCGTCGCTTCAGGTCCGCATGGTGGTGATAGACCTGTTCACCAGTCCTTGGAATGCCTGTGGCACTGGTGAGATCATGTGCCAACCGGTTCCACGCCTCTGCCTTATACGCTCCCCATTGAACCTGGCCCTGCATGAGTTGCGCTTCATGATCATGGACTAGGAGCCAAACCATATATTTTGACTCCTCAACACCCCACCTTTGTGCTGTAAAGCGATTTCCCTCTCCTGCACCTGCCATCCTGACTACAAATGGGTACCACAATCAGTTATGGTGTGTATTCCCGCCTATGGGGCTTATATATGCCGGTTTTCCCGCACTTATCTGTGATTGGCCATTTTGGATATTTATCAGCTTACAGCAAACCTGCTTTGTCATGGTTCTATTTTCATTCATTCCTATATGTATGCTAATACTGTATTTCTAAGTACAACTGTCATGGCTTAGAGGTTCAGTACTTTGACTATGGTGCACAGTATCCTGGGTTCGACCCTTGTCATTGCTTTTTTATTTTACTACTGTCTAGTCAGGCTAGGAGGTGTGTCTGTGTAAAGGCGACTTTGCTACAGCTTGCCCAACGTTGCCCGACGGTGAGCTGGATGGCGCGCTGCGCAGCTCCGCACAAATGGCTTACACTGGGTAACGTGTTATTTACCTATAAGCACTCATATTGAGCTGGGTGAAGCGCTGCTGAACTACGGGCACTCGTATTTTGCTTGTTAAAGCGCTGCTCACCTACAGGCACTCATATTAAGCTTGTTAAAGCATTGCTCACCTACGGGCACTCATATTGAGCTTGTTAAAGTGCTGCTCACCTACGGGCACTCATATTAAGCTTGTTAAAGTGCTGCTCACCTACGGGCACTCATATTAAGCTTGTTAAAGCGCTGCTAAGCTATGGGCAATTATTATCATTTTTTTATATATTATGTCGGTTTTGTTCACAAATTCATTGGCCATTTCATTGCATTTTACTTAAATTATAGTGTTTTATATATATATATATATATATATATATATGTCAGGGGATTGTTTCAAACTTATTTCAATAAAAATGGAGAATTATGTTGTGGGGTCTCGAACCGTGACTACCTCCTCTTTGGCCGACGTCTCTACCGCTATGCTATTGCTACTTGGCTTAATTTGCATATGTAGATCTTATATACTTTTCAATGTCTGCTAACTGTGGCTGAGTGAAGGGCATACCTGCGCAAACGAGCGCAAATGCAGGCAAATATTTTGGAAATTATAAAAAAAATGAAACTGCTATTTTTACATTTTACACAAGAGGCTTAGGTCACTGGATCAAATATTTCTGATATGATCTGACTTTTGTATGTAAAGTAAGTCCATCAGTAATGGGTCAGGGGATGCCTTGTATGTTAGAAACAGATCACCTCTTATCAGTATGTAAAAGAAAAAATAAATACAGAGATACAGCTTTAAGGTGGTCTGTCTAGGAGCTATTGTTTAAGCTTTGCATCTTTTTTGTAAAGATTCACCACAGGCATTCCAGTTGTTGCATGTGTCTGAACAGATATATGCCAAAAAGAGCATTATACTAAATGATTGGCTTAATGAAGGCTGAGTAAAGGCAGACGATGACATCCCTGAGTCTAGAAGTAGGCCTCTTGCTGTGCAAAATAGAATAACTTCTTTACCACAGCGGACACATGCTGGTCAAACATTAGGTCACTGCCGATATGAGCTCCCAAATCCTTAGCTACTGGATCGACTCTTAGGAGCAAATTGTCAATGTGGTAATTCCCTGGGGGGATGACTTTCCAAAGGAGAAGATAAAATGCATTAATATATGAGTCTGGCGCCAGCTATTTTCTTGGAACAAGCCTTCCTGTATGATGGCTGAGTCTTTTGGGGATTGGATCACTGTTCTTAGCTTGCAGTCATCTGCAAACTTAGTTAGCCAGAGCTCTTTGGCATTGGCTTTTACTTACAAGAAGGAGGTGCCAAACAGAAGAGGTCCCAGCTCCGATCTCTAAGGGACTCAACTGGTGAATGGTCATTTTGTGAATGTACCTTCCCCTTTTCTGATTTCAAATATCCTATCTGTAAGCCAGTTAACAAGTCTTTGGGCAATGAAGGGGTTATTCCTAGCTTGTTATGCTTTACTCCAATGTCTGAGATGATAATTGTGTCAAAAGCTTCACCAGGTCAAGGTAGGCTGTGTGTACCATTTTACCTTTGTCCATTGCTTTGGGGACCTTTTCATAAAAGTCCACCAGTCTGAGTAAGCATGACCTGCCTTTGACAAATCCAAACTGAGATGGGTGCAGTGTTTGGAGGTTCCCTATACCTCTATTGAGTAATTTCATGATAATTTTTTTATTATACATATGAAGCTGACCAGATATATGGGTCTGAAATTTTCTGTGCCATGGAAGGTCCTCCCTTATGCATGGAAATAACTATTGCTAATCTCCATTCACTTGTTACAAAACCTGTATGGAGGTTAAGGTTGAACAATGTTTTTGGGGTGTAACCAAATCATTCTTCACGCTCTTCAAGATGCATCCTGAGATACTGTCAGGACCTATTGACACAGTGTGTCTTGGTTTTGATAATGCCTTTAGGACTTGGTCTTATGTGATTGTTGGTGGTGAGTCACTTTCAAATATTTCATGTGAGAAAGTTGGGGGGTGGAGGAGGGATAAAGTTTGAGATGAATTTATCAGCCAATAGTTTAGCTAAATCTTCAGCTTGGTGTAGGTAACATTGTTTAAAATTAGCACAGTACCTTGTTGCATTGTGCTCATGAGGTTATGAACATAAATAAAAGGCCTTGTGATTGTCCTTTATTTCGCTGTCTATTTTCTTCTCAAACCTGGCTTTGGTAGATGTATTTAAGCACTTCAGTTGCTTGTTTAATTTAATGGCGAGGACGTGATCATGCTGTGTATTGTTCTTCTTACTTTTAAGAAATAATATCTTTCTTTTATTGTAAAGCTTATTGATACTAAAGTTCCATGCAGGGGAGATTGATTTTGATATGCCCTTCACTTGTTTTATCTGGGTACAGCCATATCTATGCAGCTGTTTACATGCTGGTATAGTTCAGTGATGTATGTTTCCACGGGTCTAATTCTCTTTACCGAAATCCCATTTCATTGACATTCATTTCACTGAGACCAAATTACTTAAAGTTCACAACACTGACAACTCATTTCACTAAATCTCATTTTGTTTGTGTAAGCTAAAGACTTGATATGGCAGTCTGTAGAGTACTGTAAGTTAAATAAAAGGTGCATGCCCTTTTCCCCAGTGTAGTGTGACATGGAGTTAGTATATATATTAGGGTGTGTTTTATATTGGCTTTATATTGTCTGATTTTTGTTAAGAGGCTATATAAGTAGTTTTTATGTTGTGGAAAGAGGTGGCCATTAGTTTTGTGAGTTTGTTTATGTATGGTTTCCAAATTAGTCTTGTGAAATTTAGCATTTTAAGCTGTTGGTGAAATGTGATTCAGTGAAATGAGTTGTCAGTGTTTTGAAGCTTAGGTGATTTTGTCTCAGTGAAATGAATGTCAGTGAAATGGGATTTCAGTGAAGTGAAGTAGACCTGTTTCCACATATCCAGTAGATTTAATTATGTTTGTTGGGGATTTGAAGCTTGACAATGCATCATTTATGATAGTTTGCCTTGGAGAAATACTTAAAGGTACTAGGGGGTGGAAGTGGTCCCTGGATTCAATTTTATTTCAAAGGAGACAGTTTTATGGTCAGATCTAACAAGTTGTTTGTCTTTTTGGCTTTTCCCGGTAAGGGGTCGCCACAGCAGAACTCCGGTCCTCTAATGATTGACAGTAGATTTTTATGGTGCCGAGTTGCCAACCCAATGCCCAACCTTCAGCGAAGGCACACCCATTTACGCATGTCTTTCGGAGGCCACTCGACCATGGGCAGGACATGCAGACTCCACACAGAAGGCACTCCCCACACACTAGCTGAGAATTGAACGGGAGAACCTCTTGCTGTGAGGCAACAATGTCATCGCTGCACCACCGTGGCTTACATGGTCAGATCTAACAAGGGATGAAGATAAACAGGGATGGTTTATAGATGAGGGGAAGGTGGTTCACACAGGCTACCTTCACCTTGCCAATGCTTTTGACACCATTCCCCATTCAAGAATTATAGAAAAACACACCACCCTGAACATAAACCCCTACGTAACGAGATGGGTTGCCAACTGGCTTACAGACAGAACTCACACGGTAAGAATAGCGGGCTCCAGGTCCGACTCTAAACCAATCACAAATGGTGCCCCACAAGGCTCAGTCCTGGGACCCCTACTACTCGGCATATCCTTCTCAGATGTACAGGCAAACACAGGAGTATGGCTAACCAAGTTCGCCGATGACTGCAAACAGGAGACATAATTGACTCTCTGGCTGACATGGACATTCTCCAAAAGGGCCTTACTGAAACAGACACCTGGTGTCAAAGTCATGGTCTCAAGCTAAATGCCAAAAAATGCATAGTCATCTCGTTTGGAAAAAACAAAACACCCATGAATTATCACATAGGTGGCAGCCCCCTTAATACAGAAGAGGTAATAAGAGATCTGGGGACCCAGGTAGATAGTAATCTCTCCTTTGACAATCATATTGCCAAACTAGTTAGGAAATCCTTCTATGTAGCCCATCTAATCAGAATCGCCATATAGCTGAAACACCTGATGTTCATAAGGGTCATTTGCATATATCCCATGTGCCTCTGTTACAAGAGGTTTGGGAGGTCACTCATTGAAAGATCTAGCTTGGCTGGAGTTTTCATTTAGTTTTTACTGATTGGTTTTTCAGTGTGACCTTCTCTCTCTTTGTTTTAATTACTAAAGGGTTCACATCTAGAAATAAAGAGGTTATAGTGCCCCTCTACTCATCATCAGACCCATCATAGAGTACAATGCCCCATTTGGGATGTACCTCACAAGACACATCCCACAGTTGGAAAGACCACCAAAAGTACCTCACCAAGAGGAGTACTGGCATCAAACATATGTCCTATGCAGCCTGACTGGAAAACCTCTGGCTGTACTCAGTGGCATATCGCTTACTCAGAGGTGATCTCTGCCTGACTTACAAAGCCATGTCCAACTGATGGACATGTCCCACCTAAAAAAATCCAAGTCACTGCGAGCCACTTGGTCTAGTGAGCTAAACCTCGCCACAACAATAAATAGAACATGCTGGAGGGATAGATTCCTGTCACAGACACTCCCCATGCTTTGGAACAAAATTCCTACCTACAGTAGGCAGAGCCCCTCACTAACACTCTTCAAGAGAAACCTTGATGAGTGGATGGGTAACAGAAAATACACCCCTGGGATCACTTCATTGGCTCTTCTTGACAGAGGCTCAGTTAATTAATCAATAGGGTGGCAAAAGCTGACACACTCTGGCTAGGCTTATAAATGCCCTCGGGCAGATAGCCTAGTACCTACCTATGAACCTATGGTGCAAGATACCTCCATATTACTAAGGATAAGGTTTAAGATATTAATCCCCCTAGTAGGTAAGTTAACTAGTTGTTCCAAGTCATCTGTATTGACAAAGATATGGAATGTCTGTACTTGTGCACTAGTGGAGGCATAGGTTTCATAGTCTATAGATGGATAATTTCAATCACTCGTGGAAATCGTACTGAGTTTAATACTGAATGACTAGTTCTTGTAGAAGGACTCTTCTTATGGTACTTTAGACATGAAGTAGCTCTACTGCATCATCCTGCTTAACCAGCCTTAATGTGCATCTCTTCTGAATGAAGAGTGATATAACGCCACCTTTGTTTCCCTTCTGCACTTTTAGCTGGTCTAAAAGTATGGAAGGCATTATAGCCCTGCACAGCCATACTAATTTGTTGCATTTTAAGTCATGTCTCAATCCCTGCATAGAAGTCTACTTTTTCCAGGGTCAGAAGGGCTTTTTAGGGAGTGGAGTTTCATGATTAGGCTCCTAGCTTTGATCAGTAACACCTTCATGTTTCCTTTGCTTGTTTAATTATATAGGTAAGTATATTTTTATTCATTTATTTATTATTTAGTTATTTATTCATCCTTTGTTGACTGTGTTAGTCCCACTAGACTAGTAGCCTTTTTTCAGGGGAGAACTGAGGTTGTATTTATACTTCTAGTGAAAATTTGGCCAGGGCATCAGAGAATTTGGGGGGGACTTGATATAATGGCTAAGGTGCTTACCTTCCACTACACTTTTTGATAGATGCTGTAGGATCTTTTACATCCACCTAAGCTGCCAACAACTCAGGCAGATGAGCCCTCAGTCTAAGGTCTCATAAAAAGACAACACCCTCAGCAATGCAGCACCCCCCTTCATGCTGATTTGCTGTGTGTGGAAGTATAACCCACAGCCTTCTGCACTAAAGGTAAGTATGCTACCTATTGCTCCACTGACACTACTATATCTTGTTGATATTGTGAATGTGGGTGGATGTATTTGCAAATATTCAAAAGTCTAGAGGGAACAGGTGTAGTTCATGCCTGGTGAAACAGTGTGGTTTGTCGATCAAGTCCTTCCAGATGAACACATATTGGAACCCCCTCAAATGACTCCAAAACCTAAGACAATTACTGAAGTGAATTATTTTTTACTCATATTATAGAATCACCCTTGGAGTAGTAAGTGTATTAGGGGCAGTACTGTGGTACATAAGATAGTGTTGTCACCTCACAGAAAGAGGTTCCCTGATTTGATTATCAGCTGTGGTGCCTTCTGTGCAGAGTCTGCATGTCCTTCCTGTATTCTCATGGGTTTCCTCCAGGTGTTCCAAAGACATGCAGTAGGTGGATTGGGCACTCTAAATTGGCTATAGGTGTGAGTGTACATGTGAGTTTGAGGTGTGGAAGGACTAAGCACCCGGAGGTGTAAACCTTGTCTCTAGATGATTGTCACTGTTGAAGTGACACACTGACCCCATGTGCAAAAATAGGAAAACGGGGTTGTGGATGGATGGATGCATGGATGGATCTTTGGAGAAGGTAGAATGCTGCTTAATGCTAGGCTCATGTCTGCCTGGGGCACACAGTCTGAGAGCTTCATGATGTCTCTTTTCATATAGTCCAGGGAGATAACATCAAAAGTCATTAAAGCCCATATGCACTGTGACAGAGTCATACTGATACTTGTTGTCCACAATCTTGAGTATGTGTGCGAGCTGGCAGATCCTGGCACCAAAAATATAACTGTCACTCTTTCATTGCTCAGCCTTATAAGAGGTGCATCTGTATGTTTTATAGTGGAGTCACCTATAACTGTAACATTCAGTTTAATGACTATTTTACAAGCTTAGTATCCATGATTCTGATTGCATTATGTGAATTTCAGGTTTGACAAGCAGACAGTCTGTTTTGTGTTTTGCAGGCCGTTGAGGTTTAGGTAAGTTAAACTTTAGAACCACAGCATATAAAGGATCATTTGTGGTATAACAATCATGTTGAGGTGAAGAGTATGGTGCACTACCAACAATCTTGATGTCATAGAAGCCTCTGTCAGATTTTAGCCATAAATGCCATTATAGATTATAGATATACATCTATCAAACACTATGTTATGCTGTTTGAGAAACAGATGATTATCAGAAAGCATGACCCACTTCTTAGATTGTCTCAAGATACCCATTTCAGTCAGTCTGGCCACAGAAGTTGTTGGGACCTGCAGGTCCATGGTTTAGACAGAATGATTTAGGGACCTGGGAGGACTATAACTGCTCTGAGTTGGGTTGGTATTGAGATGCAAGGTTTAGTTTAGGTAGACTTTTTAATGAGCAGTGGGGATTGCCTACTTCTTAGGCTGGGATGTACGGATATCCCTGGCAAGGTTTACCTGCTTCTCAGAGTATGATTTTTGTCAATCAGCAGAAGTCACTGAAGTCTCAAGTTTAGATTGCTAAAATGTTATGGATTAAGAAGACTTCCTACAGAGAAAAATACTTTTGTGCGGTCAACCCACTATATAGCAAGTCCAACAACAGCTTTTTTTCTTCCTTTTGGTTGAAAAATCTCACAGTTCAAAGCTTTCCACATTTCTCAGAGTTTTAAGTAAACAGCTCAGCTCAGAGCAGGTTAAATTAGACAAGTTAGAGAGGAAAACAATTTAAAAAGGCAGTAAGTGAAGCCTATGGAGCTCTGTGACTCAAAATCTGTAACAAATCACAGTTCTCTCACCAGTATGATGCTGTGCTACATGTCTAAGGTCTCAGGTAGGCTAAAAATGCAGTTTAAATTTTACAGAGGGGTCAGTTGAATCTTTGGCTACTGTACCAATCAAGAGGCAGCATCAGGGAGGGCAGTATTTAATGTAACAGAGCAGGGGTTTGGGGGCTTGCAACAATGTAAAAATCAAACAGCAAGGAAATCATCAACACTTATAACAAACAAAATACTCCATTGCAAATACAGCTTAAACAGCAAAATTTAAGTGTAAACAATTTGCATAGGCACAGATCCTGTAGCAAAACTTACAGTACTACCACTATTGTGAAAAAAACTGCAAGACTATAATACTCCGCCAGGCAAAAATTACAAATAAAAGTAGTTATTGCAAAATGCAGTGAAAGATGCATAAATGCATACGTGAAGCTCAGATCCTGCAGTATATCATAATTCTTCAACAATTGTGAATACAACTACAAAACTATGACACCAGAGCAAGCAGGAATTGCAAACAAGTAACTTTTTTTTAGATAAACACAAACAGAATAGCTGAAAGGTACAAAAATCAGTATTAAGTCCCAGGCAACTTGAAGAACAGTTGAAATAAGCATGGAAAATTGAAGTAGGTTTTTCTTCCCTTTTGATGAAAAATGTCACAGTTCAGTGCTTTCCATGCTTCTGAGAATCTTTATTCTTTCTTCATAAAAACAAAAAGTATCAGTACCAATGTGGCATCATCTTACAGAAGGAAAATTATTTAAGACAAGCTGACTTTTATGACAGAATGAAAACAGAAAAAAAAATAAAAACAGAATTAAAAGAATGGGAACGGATTCCCAAGGAGGACCTCTGTTGAAAAGGAAGATGACTAAGTTAACAATGATTGATGACAAACCCCATCAGTAAGCCCGGAAAGGCAGCAACTAGCATTAGCAGACCAATGACAGCTGCCATCATTAACACTAACAAGACTTTCTAAAACAGGGAGTCCCTTCCAGAACCAGTTCACATTATTTTAGTCTCTTTGATGTTTGTTTCTGAAAAACATTGATGTGAAGGTTGTCCTTTGTGAAAGACCACATCCTTTGGACTGTCTATCCCATAACCCATAAAATGTGCCCTATCCCAGAATTAAAGTATCCATGGTTACTGTGGTAGCTGAAAGAAACTGACAACCTAGGGAGACTACAGGAGAACTTAGCCACCACTGAATATAATATTTTAGATCCCCTATTAGTCTGACTGACCACTGTACTGAGGCAGTCCACTGTAATACCTTCATGTGGAATCTAGCATAAGGCACAAGAGTAATGCATAATGCCACAGATGGATCTCATCATAGAATTTTATGTGACAGAACCAAGGAAGCTTGTTGATGGAGAGTGACTAATCTTGATTCTTGAGATTTGCCTATCTGTGAGGTAGTGTCCAGGTGGCATCTTATGAATTCCATGGTTTGGACTGTTGTCAGTTTGGATTTCTGCAGGTTGATCATAATCCCTACGTGCAAGCATATCAGGAGCAAGCAGTCTCTTTCTCAAATTAGCACATCCCCCATGGTGGTGGCAATGAGCCAGTCATAAAGATACATGAAAACTGGGAACCTCTGCAGTCTGAGAAATCCTGCAACCACTGCTAGGCATTTGCTAACACCCAGTTGACTGCGGTGAGGCCAAAAGGCAGTGGTTTGAGTTGAGAGCAACTGGCTCCCAGCTGCAAGTGAAGGAGCCTTCTAGACTGCCTGGCTATTTTTACGTGACATTAGATGTCCCACAGGTCAAATGATCACATCTAATCATCCTTCTTCAAAAAAGGCAAAATGGGCTAAACTGTGACCATCTGGAAGATTGTCTGTTTCACAAACTAGTTTAGGTTGCTAAGGGCCAAGATCAGCCTCTGGTCTCCATTTTTATTTGGAACCAAAAAGAATCTCAAGTAGACTCTGAGTACTGATTTGTCTGGTGGGACCTCCTGGATGAGTTGCTTTTCTAGTAGCTTTACAATTTCTAGATCTCCTGCAGTCCTTTGAAGGGGGGCATTGATAAGCTTTCTTTGTGACATTTTTGGGAGGAAGTCAAGGGAATGACATAGCCTCTTGTTACTACTGTATGCACCCACAAATTGGGAGTGATGGCCAACAAGTGTGGGCGCTGCAGAGATAAGAGCCCCCTGACTGCCTCCAGAGTGTGGTAGTCACACAACCTTTCAGGAGTACTGGAAGTCTTTGTCAGCAAATGTGCCTCAAAATCCTTGGTTCTGTTAACCACCACTGCCTCTAGTGTGGCATCTATTGTTGTTCCCCTTCCTGCTTCAGGGGGCATCCTTTGAGGGGTGGTAAATTGATGCCAATGGAGTATCCCATGCAATCACATCATCACCATAAGGTTTTACACAGGTTCTTAATGTTATCAAGGCGATAAAAAGTGTTTGAAACAATAATTTTTTTCCAACCTATTATACCAGTTCCAGTTTGGCAGGATTTAGTCAATGATAAAGGAAATGATTTGTTGGAAGGGTAAATGAGAATAGCATTAAACAGGCTGTACAAGCAATTTGGTAAGGGTGGCTAAAGCCTACTGAACCTTGTAACATGTGTATTGATTTACAATACAGTATCCTGTAAAAGGAAAAATTAGTACTGTAGGGTTACTGTGAGATTTCTTCCTACTATATGGACTGCGGAAAGAGAACAAGATTTTTTCAAAAGGATCAATTTACATTGGGGTTTTAGACCACAGGAAGAAAATATATGATTACGCTCATGAGTATGTAGGAATTTTTCTTATGGTTGCATGATATAGACCAGGGAATAGTTTAATCCTGGGCTCGACAACCTTTTTATAACAAACATCATCAATAATGAGAGGGATTTTAAGGTAAGAATAGTTTATTTATTTATTTTTTTATTTATTGACATTTGTTAACCAGGTTGGTCTAGCTGGGCTTGTGGCCCATTTTCAGTGGAGACCCAAGGAGAAAAGCTCCAAAAAAAAAAAAAATCACAAACAGTTTACAGAGAATCAAACATTTGTGTCAAAATCATGGTCAAAAGCACTTATACAAAATGTAAGAGAGACAAAGTAGAAATGCAAACACACGATATATACATATCAATATTTTACAGACTAAAAAATATATTTACCTATTTACAGAATTATTTAAGTCCAACAGTATTGATTGTAGTGTTTAATATGTATCCACAATAGTTGAGAACTTAGTTATATGTGGAGGGACAGAAAAGGTATACAGTAGGGTTATAGAGAACATAAGTAGGGGCTTGACAAGGACATATATTGGAGATGAGCAGATGAAGTTTGAGTTTTTCTTTAAAGTGGGATGGGTGAATGATGGAACAAATGTCTCTTGGGAGTTTGTTCCAGGCTTGGGCAACGGAGTGTTTATATAGGAGTTTGCCAACTATTTTTTTGGGTTGGTAGATTTGTAGTAGCTGCTGATTAGAAGTATGGAAAGTCCACAGAGGAGTGTAGATAGAGATGAAGGAAGAGAGAGCAGGGCAAGATGAAGGTTTGTAAAGAATGAAGTGTAACATTTGAAGTTGTGACAGAAGTAGAAGATGAGGGAATTCTTAGCAGTGGAGAGTATTTAGTGCAAGGCAGTGATGTGTATTGTATGAAGAGTCTGTAATAAATCTAGCTATCTTGAGATAAGTTTGTTGGAGTTTGTTTAAAGCAGTAGTTTGGATGTTGGTGAGTACTGAGGCAACATATAGAAGGGAGGGGAGGAGAAGAGTTTGTGCAAGGGAGAGTCTGGCATTTGTAGTTAGAATTTTTTTTGTTGCGATACAGTAAACCAAGTTTCTGGTGAGTCTTTTTTATGCTTTGAAGGATGTGCAAGGTGAATTTGAATTCATTATCTATGATGAGCCCAAGTAGTTTAGTGTGAGCTTCAGGATGGACAATGGTGTTATTAGAAGACGTAATAGTAAAGGTGGATTTGAAGTGAGAGAGAGAGACTGGAGTAAAAATAATAAGAGTTTGGCCTTTTTAGGGTTGAGAATGAGTAGATTACTAGACAACCACTGTTCAGTGGATAGGAAGGCCTGTTGAGTAAGAGTATGGTGATTGGAGATACTGCCTGAGATGGAGATAAGAATCCAGTTGTGTGCATATTGGATGACGGAGGATTGTTTTCGAGAAGTATAGAAATCATTAGTAAAGACATTAAATAGGAGGGGACCCATAATGGAACCTTGTGGTACCCCAGTTGGGACAGGTATGAATGGATAAGTGGAAGAGAGCCATTTAACAGATTGCTGCCTGCAGGATAAGTAACTGGAGAACCAGGCAAGGGAGGAAGAAGATAGATTGATGTCTGCAAGTTTAGATAGAAATAGGGGATGGGAGACTGTATAGAAGGCTTTGGAAAGGTCAATGAAGAGACATGATATGAGTTTGTTATTGTCTAGGGCCATGGCAATGGTATGTGTAAAGGATAAGAGGGCAGTAGTTGTGCTGTGGCTGGGATGGAAACCATGCTGAGGGGGAGTAAGGAGGTTATACTGGAGGAGGTAGTTGAGTAGTTGTGAGTGGATACATTTTTTGATAATCTTAGAGAGGTGAGATAGCATATATAGGTCAGTAGTTAATTGGGTCTGTAGAGTTTCCACCTTTTTGCAGGAGAATAGTGAAAAAGGATTTCCATAGGGTAGGAACAGTGGATTCCTGAATAGATCTATTGATTAGTATAGATACAGGATAGGCAATGGAGTCAGCAGCAAGTTTGAGGAAGGTAGGAGGTATACTGTCAGTGGAGGGAGAGCAGGGTTTGAGTTTGTGAAGAAGAGATCTGATGTAGGAAGTAGGAACTGGATGCAAAGAGAATAATTGTTTGTTAGAAGGATTGGGAGGGGAAGGCAGTGAAGTTCTATTACAGTTGTAAGGTATGAGTGTTTGAATGGTTTCAATAAAGTGTTTATTAAGAAGAGTAGCAGTTTCCAGAGGAGATGTATTTGTGAATTTTGGAGATGCATTTGGTACATTATTTGATATATGTATTAGATTATGATAGATGTATTTGGTAGATGCATTTCATGTAGTTCACATCCATAAATCTTAAAGAAATTCCTTTAGGCACACTATAAGACTGTACCATGGTATAAATTGAAAAGCAGACTGAGGGAAAATGGAAAGACTAATATTTAGTGATTTATGGGAAAGACACAGCCCAGTTACATTGAAATTCAAGCTTCTTGGTCAAAAATGAAAGGCTATTACTGTCAAAGCAATAATGGACAGAGGTGTAGATACATTTTAGCAATATTACAAAATAGTTCAAACCATGGGATATGCAGTTCAAATACTGTATAGATGGCATTTAACTTCTGATAGGATTCACACTGACAGTAGAAAAGTACCCAAGTCATATTGGAGTTGCACAAACCCAGGGGCAAACATGGCATGTATGTTTTGCAACTGTCCAAAAGCCTCAGTAAGGTAGAAACAGGGAGTGGGAATGTGGAATAACATATCTGCTAAGGAATTACAATTTACAACTGAAATGTGTCTTTTTGATCTCTCAAGAAGAAAAGATGTATGGCACTCCAAGCAAATTAAAGGAAATTAAAGTTGTCGCTCCTTGAAGTTTTTACAGTTTCTACAAAAGAGTAGAATACAAAAAATACACAGCCATACTCATCACAGAAACCAGAATATGCAAAGTTTGTGGGAAAATAATTTTATCTCTGAAAGGAGAGACCCTTAAAAGACATTGGACCTCTGGAAAGGAATGAATACATTCTTTGGAATTATAGTAGTTTACTAATCTACATCCTTCTATGTTCATGATTGCCATGTTAGTTACATTATCTATGAATCAGGTTTTTATGCATTGCAAACTAATTATTTTGAGCCTCACAAATTTGTAAATACTTATGAGTTGCTGCTTTATCTCATCTTACACATCAGTGTTTGGTATCAAAGTTCTATGAACATTTAAATAAAATTATTTAACCAAAAATAAATAAATAACCAGAAAGGTCCTTCTTATAAAGTGAAAAAAAAGAAATCTGATTTCTTCATCAAGCAGCATACTTTAGACATAGTATCATGCCAAGTTCTAATAGCACTTGGCTGATGACATCACTTCTGTTAGATAAACATGTAATTTAATTTGATTTATGCTGATTTACCTGTATCTGCTTGCGTGTCTTGTTTACCCAGAATTTTTGTTCTGCTTAAACACAGAAATACTTATTTAAGGTTGTGTTGCCTAGGGAGTTAGCATCATACAAAAAGTGCATTTGAGAGTTTGAAGCCAATTTATTCAGTGAACTTAATATTGTTAGTATGAAAATGCTTTTGAGATGGCAGTGACCTTGGGAAACATTGCAGAGGTGTTAGCTTTAGCATGCAAAACACATTGCACTCTTTGTAATAAGGGCAAAGTGTAAAACATCACCATTTTCCCTAGAGTAATGTATTTATGTTTTCCTAAACTAGGTATTGAAGTTGTCAAGTAAACAGCAGCAGAATTTACCACAAAGCTGTTGCCATGCAATCCTGTAATGATATCCTCCACATTGCATTAACCTTGATACTGCTTGAGATTTTTACTTATATGATATAACATATTGCCACAGCGGCCTTCCCAGGAGAAGCACAGCAAAGTTGATTGAGTACTGGAATTCTTTGTCTGTGCTGTAAGTACACTTGCCTCAGTCTCCCTGACTTTTTTTTTGTAATCTGATAAGGATTTGGAAATGGCTTCAGTAAAAAGATTTTAGCTTCCTCACATGTGTATAATTATGTGGTATACAGCGTCAAAGTTCTTATGATAGTGACATTATTTGTATACCACAAGTAGTAATAAAAAGATTTCAAGGCTTTTTAATAATGGTGAAGGTAAGGTGGTAATGTAGCTCCATCACATAAATGGATGCAGCCTAGACTGAGAGCTACCAAAATTTGATTAGTGGCATGGGTGCAGAAGGAGTGGGAAGGATTGAATTTTTGCTGGATTGCCCTCTCCTTGAGGGAGGGATTTCTACTTGAGATTTTGCACATCTCAGTGGTATGAACATTGACTATATATTATTTTCACTGTTGAAATGATACCCCAACACCATCTGCAAACATGGATAAAGGCGGTTGTTAAAGGATGGATTTGACACATCCAAGGGGATGAAGAGATACGGTTACCTCATGGCAAATTGCTAGTCAGAATTCAGCATTCAAGTTAAGCTGTAAGAAACTGATACTGCATGTACTGATGGTCATGATGTCATAGCTGTGTCTAGTTACGTCATGCAATAAATCCCCCAGTATTTGAAAGCATATGTGACAATGATGGCTTCTCCATTCTGAACCACTTCCCTTTACCAGTTTGTTGGAGTGTTAATACTAATGGTATAGAGATAAAATGAAGCAGTGTGAGTATTATCAGATCAGCTAATGATCAGCTGCTGGGCATTTAAAGATGACATTTTTTTGAAAGGGAAAGTAATACTCACAGGCACTTTTATTGGTTGTATGACATTTATTTTATTACCTTATTATTTATGGGGTCTTGTTTTCTTCACACTTAGTGAAATTGTTTCTGCTTTAAAAAAAAGTTGTTACTGTCATTCGTTTTTTTGGGGGGGGGGCTTGACCTCTGTATTAATCAAATGTATTATAGATTTCTTTATATACTGAGTCAAATGTCAGGAAGGTTGTAATAAAGGGAAAAGTGACATGTAATAAAAACATTTTTTCTAAGATTGTGTGACTTCAAAATTAGTGTATTTATAGAGTAAATAGAAAATGGGTGGCTGCGGTGGTGCAGCGGTTAGCATTGTCACTTCACAGCAAGAGGTACCCCGGTTCAATCTTCAGCTGGGGTGCCTTCTGTGTGGAGTCTGCATGTCCACCCTGTGGTCGCGTGGGTTTCCTCCGGGTGCTCCGGTTTCCTCCCACATCCCAAAGACATGCTGTAGGTGGATTGGACACTCTAAATTGGCCCTAGGCATGAGTGTGTGTGCCTTCTGTGGAAGGTTGGGTGCCGGGCTGGCAACTCGACACTGTAAAACTCCACTGCCAATCATGAGCAGACAGGTGATCCACTGTGGTGACCCCTAAACAGGAAAAACCAAAAGACGTATAGAGTGAGCAGAATCTTTCATTGGCAAATCTCCTCATTCATGAGTGAAAAAGCCAGTACAGCTGGTCAGAAGTCACCTGATTGAAAATTATCAGTTTTTTCAATATGAGATTGCAGTAAAGTGAGGATCAAGGAACATGCCCTTGCCCCACTATATTATGATCCCAGAGTTAGTATTTATAATTAGCTGGGAGTGGGGGGTGCAAGGGAACTTTCCCCACTGTCAAAAATGTTTTCTACATTTTTATCGATCCTTTGTTGATTGATGTTTGTCTTATTCTACCTTTAGTAGTCATCCATTTTTTCATTAATATTGTGTATTTTTAATGGCAGGTAAGGCTTCCTTTTATATATTATGCATGTGGGGGCAATACCCATGTGGGCAATATTCAGGGATGCAAATCCCCTGAAAAAAATATTTCATTTATTTCTATTTTTGTGTGGTTCAGAGTAAGGATGCACAAGCCAGTGCATTTCTTTGTGCCGGTCCCAAGCCCTGATAAATACATAGCCAAAATGGAAGCAAAGCTCTCTCCACCCAAGATTGTGCTAAACAGTCAAGAGGAGAAGGTTAACACCCACACTACACCTCAAGCAACACATAGCCCTTCTAAATCCGCACCACCAACACCCACATATAGCAACACTAAATCCACATATGCAGAGGCCCTTAACTGTAACCTGCCCAAGCAACAAAGACCTCTGAAGCTGAAACGCAAACAAACACCAATCAAAACCAATGTGTCACATAGTTCACAACACCAGTGTGCCACCCAGCAACAGCCCCTAAGGCAAGACAATGTACCTAACACTTTAGTCATAGGTGACTCTATAGTCCGGCACACTGATGTCCCTCTCACCAGGTTGAATAAGGAGAAAATTACAGTCAGCTGCCTGTCGGGTGCCAGGATCCGCCACATAACGCATGCACTCAAGTCACTCCACAACAAGAACAAATATGACTCTGTCATTGTCCATGTTGGAGTGAATGACTTGAGACGTACCTCCCTGGACTACATGAAAAGAGACATGGAAGAGGTCTCGGATCATGTGGCCCAGGCAGGTATGACCCTAGCCCTGAATAGCATCCTGCCTTCGCCCAGAATTATACCACAATATAAGGATAAAATGATTGACTTCAACAATTGGCTAAGCTTATGGTGTCATTCAAAGGGTATCCAGTATCTGTCTGCCTGGGATGACATGATTGACAGACCACGATGCTTTGCCAGAGATGGTCTGCACCTGTCGCCCCTGGGATTCAGGTTACTGGCTAAGGCTCTTGCCACCCCTATAGTGCCTTTTTTAGGCAAACTTCAAAGGACAAAACCACCACCATAACAGGTACAAGCATGCAAGATCTGAAGGTAATGCTGCTCAATGCTAGAAGTCTAAACCTCAAAATGCACTCTCTCGAGGCACTCCTAAAAATGGAGAACGTTGATATCTGTGCAGTAACTGAGAACTGGTTCAAGGCTCCAGAGAGCACCCCTGCAATACCAGGCTACAACTCTTACCACACTTTTCGGCCACCAAACCAGGACCGAAACACTAAAGGTGGAGGAGTGTCAATATTTACCAAGGATATTCACACCACCAGGCTAGTTGGCCAACACAATGTGTCTGAAATTCTCCAATTGCAACTAACACTAGGTAAGACTGCAATCCAAATTGTAGCTTGCTACAGATCCCCCACCATACCCCAAGATTCTCACTACACCTTTCTAAACATACTGGAAAATATTAAGATAGAACCAAACACCCTAATACTGGGGGATTTTAACTACCCTGCCATTAACTGGAAAAACTACTCATGTCCCAACACCTTTGCGCAACGGTTCTTGGAATTCATAAATTCCAATGCCCTGGATCAACTAATCCATAGTCCCACCAGGGGCTACAATATCCTAGACCTGGTCATTACCAACATGGGAAATCAATGCTCCATACCTATGGTCACCCCCTCGTTAGTCAGGTCTGACCATAAGCTAATCACCCTCAACATCCACATCCCACCCCCACCCCCCAGTAAAGAAACCACCATAAAAAACTTCTCCAAAGCCAACTTCATGCTACTCAAGTCAGAAGTGACAAACTTCATGACACCCATGCAAATGGGAACTGAAAGTTCAACTGCTGAATCCTACACTATGGCACTGTACGAGCACATCCACTCATGCATGAATCGTGCCATCCCAAATAGAACCAAAATGCTCTCTTCCAAAAAAAGGAAGCCAATCTGGTGGTCCCCTGCCATAAACAAACTTTACAACAAAAGGAAGAAACTTTTGCAGAAAGAGGAAAATCCCAGGATGCAAAAACTCCCTTACTAGCCTCAGTAAGAAACTGAGATGCCTCGTAAAATCCTCCAAAGCTAGTTACGAAAATAAAATTGCCAAAGATTCCAAAGACAACCACAAAGCATTCTATAATTATGTCAAGAATCTAAATGGCAATGCTCAGATCTGCTCTGAGCTAAAACAGAATGGCATTAAATATACTGATCTGAAGGATATTGCCAATATCCTGGCAGATCGATTCAGTGCCAACTTCACCCCACTCTCACCCCCTAAATGGCCCATCTCAATACCGGAAGATTGCCAAATTCCAGTAATTATGGCCACACAGGTACAAAACACACTCTCTAAAGCCAAGAATACAGCATCCATGGGACCAGATGACATCCCGGGCTGTATACTACATGAACTACAATATGAACTGGCACCTCACCTGAGTGTCATGTTTAATCATAGCCTCACCTCAGGTTTCATGCCCACTGAGTGGTGCAGAGCTACAGTTATCCCAATCCACAAGGGGGGATCCACCTTGGATCCCGGAAACTACCGTCCCATCAGTCTGACAAGCCTTATCTGCAAGGCCATGGTGCGTATTATCATGGAACTTATAAACAAAGACATTGGCAACCTTCAAACACTGGACCCCACCCAGTTTGGGTTTGTGAAGGGCCGATCTTGTCTCCTGAACCTGATTGACTTCTTTGAATCAGTCTCCAGAGCCATGGACAAGGGTAAGGTGGTCCACACAGCCTATCTAGACCTTGCAAGGCCTTTGACACCACCCCCCACTCTGGAATCATAGATAAACTTACTAAGTTGGGCATTAATCCCTATGTCACCCAATGGGTTGCTAAATGGCTTACTGATAGAACCCACACTGTAAAAGTAGCCGACTCCAAATCCAGCTCCAGACAAGTGACAAGTGGAGTACCTCAGGGTTCAGTCCTGGGGCCGCTCTTGTTTGGCATCTACTTCTCTGAAGTACAGGTCAACACTAAGGGACTCTGGCTAACAAAGTTTGCAGATGACTGCAAACTGGGAGCCATTATTGAATCCCCAAATGATGTGGATACTCTACAAAGGGCCTTACAGAAACAGATGCTTGGTGCCAGAGCCATGGGCTCAAGCTCAATGCCAAGAAATGTATTGTTATCCCCTTTGGGAAAAAACATGTATCCATGAATTACCATACAGGTGGCAGTACACTAAACACAGAAAGTGTGATAAGAGACTTAGGGACACAGGTGGACAGTGGTCTCAGCTTCGATAACCACATCGCCACAACAGTCAGGAAATCCTTCTATGTGGCACACCTCATCACGAAGGGCTTTACATCCAGAAAAAAGGAGGTCATTGTCCCACTGTACTCATCCCTCATTAGACCCATTATAGAATACAACGCCCCATTTGGTATGTACCTCTCAAGACATCTGCAACAACTGGAAAGGCCTCAGAAATATCTCACTAAAAGAATCACTGGCCTAAAGCAGATGCCCTACGCTGACCGTCTTAAAAAACTCCAGCTATACTCTGTCGCATATCGTCTACTCAGAGGCGATCTCTGTTTAACATACAAGGCCATGTCAAACCCAGAGCTGTTGGACATGCTACACTTAAAGAAATCCCAATCCCTCAGAGCTACGCTCCAGGGATCTAAACCTTGTCATCACAATAAACAAAACATGTTGGAGGGATAGGTTCCTGACCCAGAGACTCCCCAGACTCTGGAATAGATTGCCCATACATGTCAAGCAGAGTGCCTCTTTGGACCTCTTCAAGAGGAACCTTGACGATTGGATGGGAGAAAGGAAATTCACCCCAGGGATCACATCAGTCACCCTGCTAGACAGGGGTCCAGGAAAGTAAATAATGTGGGAAGAAATAGCCAGGGAATTGTTATGGCTAGGCTTGTATAGGCCCTAGGGCTGATAGCCTAGTACCAACCTATGAACCTATGGTAACCCTACTCCCCACTGAATTATCGACAGTATATATTCAACTCAATCACATACCGACACCACCTCTCAACCTATTACAGCAACAAAACCTGGACAAAGCCTAAAAGGATGGGTGGACAAATAGGAACAGATGTAATTACTGCTCTCACAAGCTTTGAAAGTTCACTGAATAATAATATGTACATAAGCAGGAAATGTTGTAAAGGATGTGGGGTAGTCCCCAGTATTACTGAGGTCCGTACATATATACTGTAACAAACCGTCACATATGTTGACTGTACTACTGCATACCCGTAGTTAATTCATAGTTAAGTCATGTGCAAAATAATAACCCTCGTAAGAATGAATACAGGAAATAGTCAAATGTGAATGGGAACACCACTCACCGTGGATTATGTATCGTAACCACCCCCACCCATATTATGTATTGCCAACATCATAAGCTGCTGACAGGTGCCCAAACACCTGTGTCTGTAAAGAGATTAAATGTTTAAAATGGACAATCCCTGTCCATGTGCTTTGTCTGACATTTGAACATGGTCAGGGCAGTTCCATTCACCAGTCGGACAAGCCTAATCCCAGATCACCACATGAACACCCTGCCAATTAAAGACCTGTATGTGTCAGGAATATAAGCCTTTGGGTTCCGAATATCCCTGCAGTGATGAAATATGCAGCTTGGGTCCAGAGCAGTAGGGAATAGGGAATGTGTAACATGTAGTACCGCATTTTTCCCAGCAGGAGAATGGATGCATGTGACGTAAGTGAAGTGGTGAGGCATATGTTAATGTAGCTATGTACTATGGGTATGCATATAAATGAGTCAGAACACCAAACGTATACTTTTTACAGCATCCGGCCAATGTGAATGCAGTCCCGGTTGGACAACGACTACAGCACATATAATGTGAAAGTGTAATGAATGTGTCTGTGCTGTACAGTTAAATATGTAAAGGTGAACGTGTGTTTCGCAAACGTCTGTTAACCGGATTACAGATAATTATTGGTACTGTCACAAGTAATAAAGCCCACATAAGCACAAAGACTTAGTAAACATATGTAACCCACAATAAGGATATGTATGCTCGCCCGCGTGTAACCCACAATAAGGAAATGCAAGTGCGCCTGTGCGTGTGTGATCCGCTCACAGCATAGTAAATGAATGCTGTTTCCCCCACGTTAGTTATACATGGCTCAAACCCGTTAACCTCATAAAGTATGAAACCGGATGAAGCCATGCAAACTACCGGTACAAATAGGGACAAACCCCAGATATGTGCCAGAACAAACATAGAAAGTGGAGAGAATAACGGGTGTGTCAGCAGCATGGATTCTCTGAAGGGTATGCATTCGTAACCTGAACAGCTTGCCAGAAATCCCCACCGTAAGTCTCAAATGAAATGCCACTACATTGCCAGATAGACACAGGTGTATGTAAAACACAGCGAAGATAAAGGGGCAAGCAGCTGTACACTCTGCGACAATCTGTATAGTGGAAAGGTATGGTATGGATATAGATATATGTGTATACACATAATCCACAGACGTAAACCAAAGCAAGTTATGAAATGAGGATTGTACATGTATATATGTATACACAACAGACTTATGTCCCATAGATATGACATATGTACATAAATAGGCGACGTTATATCTAATATGGGTAGACAAACAAACATGCAGGAAAGGTGAATAAACCGCAGCATTCAAAAACATTGGCCAGAAAGTGACAGTCCAGCAAGTTCTACACTTTAAACATGCAGATAGGTGTCCATTGCAGGACTCCATAAATTGAATCATATGTAGTGTCAACCGACATTGACGCAAAAGAAGTGACAGCAGCAAATACGAAATAGCTGTACATGCAACAGTATCAGGTGCAAGGGTGATGACACATGCGTCGATAGAATGTATGACGTACGAACTGATATCCAGAGAGTGGGGAGTGCATATAAGTGTCTCCACACTTCAATGTAACACATTAAACATGTGTAATGGGTACTGTAGAGGGTTGTCAGGTATGGGAATCATGGGTATGCAGAAATGGGCCTAGGTGTTGTTTGGCAAGGATTTCGTAGGCCCGCCCCGTGGGAGTGATGTGGGTATAGCACACGCCTATATTCTCAATAATGGGGCAAACCATCCACTGTATATTGCGGAAACCATTTTGGCAATATATAGGGCCCTATATCAGTGTCATGTAGGCGATTATCATGGATGGACATGCGCACGACCAAGATGGTACCCATAACTGGCAAACTGTCAGAATAACACAGCTGCACTAAGGCATAGTACATGAAATACAAATAGGGACTATATTAGATATATCCCAGACAAAGTCAGAGCATTGTGAGAATACTGGAGTACCCATGAATATGGATTTTATGAGTGTTACTAATCATGTAATGGAAATGTCAGTCACTATTATCTACCGCACAGTCCGTAATGCCTTGCCAGCAATTTACCAGAAAGGCACATCACTATGACAAATGTAACAAGGTCAAACGTCAGGGCATTTACCCCTAATGTGTACAGGTTAGGGGTATGAAGGTAACCTGTCCAAAATACATGTACAGAACTAGTGATACTAGGTGGACAGGTGAGAAGAAAGACATCAGGACAAATGAGAAAACGTGTACAAGTCACACGCATGTACACTGACAAATGTGAATGATAACGTATGCCCTGTGAATGTCAATGTGGAAGGTTAATAGACAAAAGCGTAATGTGCCCTCAGGGTGTCATGCAGTGTCACCGTAACAATGTCCAGTCCCCAGACATGTCACGTGAGCACTGCCACTGATGGAAAAGCGCAAATACCGGTGCACACATATGGTACATTATAGACCAATTAGTGCGGATAAGCAGCTGTTGGCTTGTGTGAGGAATACAACTGTCTGGGTGGGTGTGTCCTGCAATATACATGTAATGGCATGTGGCCTGTGATGCCGCCATACAGTGTGTGTATTGGTGTCAGAAAGTTGATATTTTGTTACAGACACATACTCCGCAACTGTACAGATTTACGATGAATGTGCAGAGTTCTGCCTCATATGTTTGGTGTGTTCCACGTAACAGTAACATTCTGGCACTTCCATGATAACTGAAGACATGAAATAATGACAAACATGCGTAAGACACCAAATCCGACAGAAAAGCCATACTAATGCAAAACCTATTATTGTGTCAACTATTTACGTTTGTAAGAGCAACACGTCAATACTGCCGCTATGTGTCCCACTATCAGATAAGGCCTTGTCCAGCAACTTGCTCTAGGAGGTGGAGTGGTATGAACAAAACAGATACATGTGTGAGGAAACAGCAATATCGACTGCAAGATAATGCAGAAGGTATGAAATGCGCTGCAGTAGGACATGCAGTACTGTCCGCAGGTATGTGCTGACATGTCAAATGACACAGCAGTCTACATGAAGAACCTTTAGGGCTGACACCTTTACAAATGATGATACTGGGACATACCCACAGCCATGCACACAGCACAAATAGACATACACACATCAAAACTAGGCCATGATACATGAAGCCTCCGGTGTCTGAATACAGTGAGAGTACAGCAAGGATAGATGTCTGCCAAGATATACAGCAAACGCCTGTAAGAGCGTGTAACACTGCCCATAACACAGACGTTGCATGGACAATGTTGGGAGCTGCAACATACCCCATTGGTATGTAAAAGCTATGCAAATATGCGATACGAAACAGTCAGCTGTCCATGCAAAAGCAGGGTTATGGGCAGAAAATAGATTATATATATATATATATATATATATATATAAAGAGAGAGAGAGATACAGACATACACACACACACACATGTGGCAGGGCTGGTAATTGAACCTACACGTGACTACCCTATCACACTACAGCATGATGCATTTACAGAACACGCTACCGAGACTACTAAACACAGCATACACACAGGCAATCTACTAGGTGTGTGTCAACATCCGCAAAGACAAAGACAGCAGCAGGAT